>NW_022195077.1:473568-693855 GCF_008641045.1 Pistacia vera | reverse complement strand
AGCTAATGCAAACAACACATCAACACTTCTAATAGCAACCATTCAACACCATGTGGCCTCCAATACTACAATTTTTGCCACAATCAGTATCCACACTTCATTTTCTTCAATCAAACATAACAACTCATAAAACATAAAGAGCAATAACTTCATGTATAATGAATTCAAGGCAATAAGTAGAATAAATGAGTTCAACTACACTTGCCATCAACTAATTCTATGCCTTAAAGCCTTAATTTAAGGTTTCATAAAAATCTACAAACCCTAGCATAAACCCTAAAGTCATGGGAGGTTCTTCCTTACCTTTTTAAAGACTTCCTCCAACAAATCCTTTGCCTTTGACTTCTTTTACACCTTAATCCTACATATATAACATTATACCTCAACATCTACCTCAAATCTTCAAATCACATCAAAACTAAAGTTTTTAATCCTTACCTTAAACCCTTCAAATTGAAGATCCAAGGCTCCTATCTTGTTCTCCTTGAAAAATTATGCAAAACTCCTTGAAAACCTAGAGAAAGAAAGCTTGTTTCATGGAAGATTTGAGAGAAAATGGAAGAAATGTTGAAGAAAGGCTCTCTCCTTTGGCTTGAACGAATTTCATCTCATTTATAGGAAAATATTTCATTTATTTTCCAAAATTATGCAATTGGCCCAATTATTTTAATTGTATAACTCATAAGTCCTTAATTCTTCATATAAGGGCATTTTGGTCATTTCACACTAGACATAATTATTACTTAATTAATGCCATTAAATGCAATGAAGCCTACTCATCCTTGACTTTTTCAATGCTTATCCATAGGCAAAATAACCATTTTGCCCCTAAGCCTCTTTATGGATA
This sequence comes from Pistacia vera, assembly GCF_008641045.1. Lineage (NCBI taxonomy): Eukaryota > Viridiplantae > Streptophyta > Magnoliopsida > Sapindales > Anacardiaceae > Pistacia > Pistacia vera. Next base: position 693,008 of record NW_022195077.1, on the reverse strand, counting down.
ATTGATTCATACCGTTCCAAATGAATTGACTATTTTGCCCTTAGTTAGATTTTATGCTTTTTAACATAAAATAAACATTTAAAGGACTATTTTGAGTTAGGAACATACCTTTGACATCTTGGGTATTACAATTATGAAGAGTAATTTCTTGGCTACATTTGAAGTTAATTTTAGGGAGCTTTGCTCCAAATTTTGGTGGTTAGAGATTGTAAAGGAAGTGTAATCAATTTAGTGTTTTGTTGTGCCTACAAGTTGTTTGATGAAATTTCAAAGTGAAATGCATGTATGACTATGATAGCATGTTATCTTGATATGAATTTGTAGATGGAAGAGAAAGTAGAGAATGACATGTCTACATGCCATATTGCATTCTTGCATTTAAATATTTGAATTTAGAAGAATAGCAAGTAAAGCCCATCTACATGCATACATACTTATAAGCACACTAAAGAACAAAGAGAAAGAAAAGAAAACTACTAAAGAAAAGAAAAGAAATTGAATACAACTTTCTAAAAGAAAGATAAGAGAAAAGAAGGTTGTTGCGATGGGGAACCCGTGAGTGACAAGAAGAAGAATATTCCCACATGCACGCCACCTTCAATGAGCGGCTTAAGAATGAGAAAGAAGAATTTGTACAGTCCGTAAGAGTGCATGTGGATGAGGACTGTAGCCAGAAGAGTATATCTACATGCACGCCGCCTTTAGTGAGCGGCCTAAGAAGAAGAAAAAAGAATTTGTACAGTCCTTAAGAAGTGCATGTAGATGAGGACTGTACTCACTCACACGACCAGGGTTCTGAATCCATGCCTCAACCAAGTCCAATCGGCAAACAAGAATAGAAAAGCAGAGAAAGAATAAGAGTAGAAAAGAAGGAAAAGAAAGAATAGGAAGAAAAGAAAGAACAGAAAGAAGAGAAACAGAAAAAGAAAGAAAAGCAGAATAGGTAAACAGAAAAAAGTAAAGAAAATGCATCTCTTATGCATTTGTGCATATGCATTATGCCATGTCTATTATTTAGGATTAGTTTCCTATTTGTGTTTACATGTTAGTAAGTAAGAAGTAAGAATTTTAGAAAGAACAGAGAAGTTTGATGTAAGGAAAGAAATTCAAAATATGAGTAACAGCGGAAGAAGAATGGTATAGCGGATTTACTTACTAAGTAATTAGTGCTCACTCCATTAATTTCACTATTTTTGCAAGTAGTAGGTGAGAAGCGGTCAGAGGGAACATCAATAAGCAGGAGAGAATGGCACGACTGTCTAATTATATATTGAGTTTATGTATATAACTTTATTATATTACTGTAGAGAATTTGTTTATAAAGTAAAGAAAATTTCTAGGCCCACTATCTTATACTTGTATACTTATATGTTCTTTATATCATATATAGTGATTTCATATCTTATTTTCCAAAATATACTAGCTAGAGAGAGAGTTATTACACAAACAAACATAGCAAAAGCAAAAGAACAACATATACAATCCTAACATCCGGCAGGCAAACCTCACAGAGGCCTAAGCCAGCCGACCAGCAAAACAAAAATCAGCCGGTACAAATTTACATATAGACAAAGCTAACAAAAAATACTCATTACAGGTCAGATTGTAGCCCCAAAAACTTGTATCAGCCCACGTATCAACAAGAACATGAACACTTGTCACTGGCAAGAATATGATATGTTAGTAAACGACCTAGTTACGTAGCGGAAAACAAAAACATAAACTCTACGGATCGTTCCTTAGAATCAAGATCCGGGTACAAAAATCACAGTTTATATAAAATAATCAAATCTGCAGAAAAATTAGTTCAAAGTTTAAGAAACCATACCCACGTCTGGAGGCTCCACCAATATTGTCTCTGAACGTGTTTGCTATCGATCCAAATGTAGGATCGAACCGTAGAGTGTAACAACTGCTGTAAACTAGTACAAAGCATGCATAATAACAACCCAAGACCAAGGGGTTATAGTCAATTGGGAAGTAGCTATCCAAATGGTACTCACCATGCTTCCTAGCCCAATGATACTCACCATGCTTCCCAATTGACTATAGCCCCTTGGTCTTGGGTTCGAGTGGTGGGGGAGGCAAAGAAACCCCTTAAGGGGGGGACAATACCAAGTAGAAGTCACGGGTAGTAGAGGTGACAGTTTCATTCAGAGCCTACCCTTCGGCTGTGCCTCCGGTCAGATGGGGTCGTGACATTCAAAAGGCTTTCTGTATTCTAATTTCTCACTACTCAGATAATGGGCATGATATTATGCATAAATAAAATGCAAATGCACAATTGTATAAAAGGTGCATTTTCTTTTCTGTTTTTCTTTCTTTCTCTTCTTTTTTTTCTTTCTATTCTTTCTTATTCTTTCTTATTCTTTTCTTTTCTTTTCTTCCTTATTCTTTTCTTTTCTTATTCTTATTCTTTTCTTATTCTTATTCTTATTCTTATTCTTATTCTTTTCTTATTCTTATTCTTATTCTTTTGCCGATCAGACTCGGTTGAGGCATGGATTTGAAACCTTGGCCGTGTGAGTGTATTCTTCTTTCTTGGGTACATCCCTCATCCACATGCACTCTTACGGACTGTACCAATTCTTCTTTCTTCTTCTTAGGCCGCTCACTAAAGGCGGCGTGCATGTGGGGAAAATTCTTCTTGTCACTCACGGTTCCCCATCGCAACAACCTTTTCTTCTTTTTATCTTTTTGTACTTCTTTAACTAAAATTCAGATTTGGAACTTTTTAACATTCTCATTTCTTTCTATTTAATCTTTGACATTCTTCAGTGTTTTTTCATGCTCTTATGAATATGCATGCATGTAGATGGTTTCAAGCTTATACTTTTCTCTAAATTCACATGTTTAAATGCAATTATGCAATATGGAATACAAACATGTCATTCTCTACCATCTACAAACTCATCTCAATATAACACATACTCATACTCAAACAAACACTTCTCTTTAACATTTCATCAAACAACTTAGGTGCATAAAGGAACCCTAATTTGGCTACATTTCTATCTCTTTTCTAAGCCACCAAAAAGTGGGAATTAAAACCCTCCATATTCAACACCAATCTGCCCAAAATATACACCCCCAAATTCCACCTCCAATCTTCCAAATTTCATCCAAACATTCATCAAACATCTAATACATCAACACCACTTCATGGATAATTTATAATCATCATTCAACCCCAAATCCATCAACAATTATCATATAACATATGTGTATACATGAAAGAAATTCTTTACATAACATAACTTAAACATACTTGGGGTAGGATTTACTTATCTTATACAAGAGCAATCCAACACATTTACAAACTTTCTGGATCCAACTCCCTTTCTCTTGAATCTATGAACATAAATGATCAAAATTCAACACTTTAAAAATTAAAACTCACTTCTTAGTGCAAGGATCTTACCTAAAGATGCTAGGATTGAAAATCACCCAAAGTACCCAAAATCTATGAGTTTTCTTTGAAGAAAATTGAAGAGCTGTGAGAATATGGAGGTGAAAATGGCGTGCATATGGTTGAAGAGTGGTAGGGTTTCACTCTTCAATTTGGTATAACATAAAAATATATATTCGTTCCATTTTGCCTTGCACTTTCTTAAAATTTCATCTATATCCCTTAGTCAATTACAATAATGCCTCATATATTACATTCACCATGAAATCATCTCTTTTCACTCCCACAATTCACAATTTTGAGTGAAAAGACCATTTTACCCTTAATACAAGTTTAAGGAATTTTCTTCAAATTTCTTCAAAATAATTCTAAAAAAATTTAACTAAGGGCTATACAACATAATTTAATCATGTACCTACTGTTGGGTGTACAATTCTCCCCCTTAAAAGAATTTGTCCTGAAATTTAGACAAAAAACTCCGGATAACGGTTTTGCATGTCTTGTTCTGTCTCCCATGTAGTTCTTCAACTTATGATTCCCAGAGGACTTTCACTAAAGGGTACTCTTATTCGGAGCTCTTAATTTTTCTGTCCAAAATCTGTACTGGTTGCTCCTCATACAAAGATTCTCTTCTAAGTCTACGTCCTCTGTGCTCAGAATTGGGAGGGATCACTTACATACTTTCGAAGCATCGGACATGAAATACATTGTGAACTCTATCCTATTGGGTGGTAGTGCTAATCTATAGGCTACCTTCCTACTCGTTGTAATACCTCAAATGGACCAAGAATCTCGTGCTAATTTCCTTTATTACCAAAACGCATCACCCGTTTGTAGGGGGAGACTTTCAGAAAAACTTTGTCACCCACTTCGAACTCAACTTCTTTCTCTTCAGATCAGCATAACTTTTTGCCTGTCTTGGGTTGTTTCATTTGCTTCTGATCAGCTTTACATCATCAATCATTTTTGAGTATTTCTAGCCAAGAGTATATTCACTCATCTCTCTCGCCCATTTCATCTCAATGCAAGTGGAGATCTAACACATTACATACAAGACTTATAAGGAGCCATTTTAATTGTAGATTGGTAGCTATTATTATAAGCAAACTCCACCAAGGGTAAATCTCATGCTAGGATAATTTATAATCCATACAGCATGCTCTCAACATATCCTTAAGTACTTGATTTGTTCTCTCTGTCTGGCCATCTGTTTGAGGATGATAGGCAGTACTAAAAGCTAATCTGGTACCCAAATTCCTCTGTAAACTCATCTAGAAAGCTAAGACAAATCTGGAATCTCTGTCTCATACTATTGTCTTGGGTACACCATGAGTCTCACTATCTCCTAATATACATCTGGGCCAATTGATCCGAAGTGGTACTCTCCTTTACTGGGAGAAAATGGGCTGATTGTTAATTTGTCTACTATCACCCATATAGCATTATACTTTCTGCACTCTAGGGAGACCTGTAATAAAATCCATCGAGATACTCTTCCATTTCCATCAGGAATACAAGTGGCTAAAGCAACCCTGATGGCCTTTGGTGTTCTGCTTTCACTTGCTGACAAGTTAGACATTTAGCTACAAACTTGCAAATATCTTCTATCCCTGGCCACCAATAGCCTTCTTTATCTGATACATCTTGGTTGCTCCAGGATGAGCAATGTACGGTGTGTCATGAGCCTTATAAGGATTCTCTTCTAAATCATATCTGAGGAATACATAACCAACTCCTAAAATAGAGGATCATCCAATAATTGAAACTCTGATATCTTGCCTCATGCACTTGCTAAACTGTTTTCTGACACCACTCATCATTTAACGCTTTTCCTTAATTTTTCCAGTAAGGTAAACTGAACCTCTAACCTGGCAATCTGTCCTGGTATGACCTCAATCTGCTCTTTGCATAACTCTTCTATTAATTCTTTCTGTCTTATGAGTCGGGAAAATAAGCGTTCCTACTCAGAGAATTGGCTACTACATTAGCTTTCCTGACTGATATTTAATCTCGCACATCATAATCTTTAACCAACTCTAACCATCTTCTATGTCTCATATTCAACTCCTTCTGAGTAAAGAAATACTTTAAACTCTTATGGTCGATGTAGATATTACTCTTGGCACCATAAAGGTAATGCCTCCAAATTTGAGGGCAAAGACTACTGCTGCCAACTCTAAATCATGTGTAAGGTATCTTGTCTTGTACTCTTTCAATTGATGAGAAGATAAGCTATAACCCTACCTAACTGCATCAATACAGCGCCAAGTCCCTGCAATGAGGGCATCTGTATAAATGTCATAATCTACCCTCCTCGGTAAAAATAAAAACTGGAGCTGTCGTTAATCTTTTCTTCAACTCTTGAAAACTCTCCTCACAGGCAAATAACCAGATGAAAGGAACTTGTTGGTAAGAGCTATCAATGGTTAGTTAGCTGGGCAAATCCTACCACGAACGGCTATGTAACCTGCTAGTCCCAAGAAACTTTTCACTTCTTTTACGTCTTTTGCCTTGCCATTTAGGGGCCTTACTTTACTAGGATCCACTGAAATTCCCCACTAGAAACAATATGGCCCGAATATCACCTGATCAAGCCAGAACTACATTTAGAAAACTTGGCATTAACTTCTTTTTCTCTAGCCGTTGCAGCACAAATCTTAAGTGTTCCTCATGCTCTTCTTGACTTCGAATTATTAGGATATCATCAAAACACACTATAAACTGATCTAGACAATAATGGAACACCCTGTTCATTAAGTCCATAAAAACTGCTAGGGCATTATTTCACCCAAAAGGCATCACTACGAATCATAATGCCCATATCTGGTCCGAAAAGCAGTCTTAGCAATATCTGCTCTGCAACCCTTACTTGGTGATAACCAACCAAATCAATCTTGGAAAATACTGCTGCACCCTTTAACTGATCAAAAAGGTCATCTATTCGAGGCAACGGGTACTTATTCTTCACTATCACTTTATCAATTCTCTGTTAATCTATATACACCGTAGAGATCCATCTTTCTTCTTTACAAACAAGATGGAGTCCCAGGGAGAATGGCTTGGTGGATAAAACCTTTACTAGGAGTTCTTGAAGTTGCTTTTTTAATTCTGAAGCTCGCTGGGGCCATTCGGTAGGGGCTTTAGAAATCGGCGCTGTCCTGGTGCCAGCTCAACACTAAACTCAATTCTCTTTCCAGAGGCAAACCGGTAAGTCTTCGGAAATACATCGGAAATTCTCGGATACTGGCATCTCTTGCATTCTGGCTGGGGACATCTCACTTTGCACCACATAAGCTATATCCCGAACACCCTTTCTTAACATCTTTCTAGCCTTCATACTACTATAACATATCATGATGGCCTCTCAAAAAACTATATCTCCATTACTCAACCACCTTAACACCATTTCTCTTCTAACATCTTAAATCATCCATGTCATTCAAATCCTACTACATATACTCATATTCACACATACCCAAACTAATTCATATGCATCACACTATCTCAAAAACTTAACTCCACGTACTCACCGATACTGACCGCCTCAGCATATTGCCAGGGTCACAACACTAACCCCATCAGGTAACTCTATCTAATGGGTGGCCACTTTGGTAGGTTTCAAACCTAATCTTTCTATCATCCCATAAGATATAATGAATGAGTAGCTCCAGAATCAATTAAAGCATAAAGAGGAACTGCATGAAATAATAACTGACCCGTAATAGCCGATGGAGGCTTTTGCTTCCCCTGTGCTACTGTAAATACGCTGGCATTAGTGCCTCTGGAGGTCTGTGCTGCAGATGGAAGGGAAGCTTTACAATCTTTCATCAAGTGCCCTAGCTGTCGGCACCTATAGCAAACATTTCGGCCTAGCTCTTAAACACTCCCTAGGTGAGTTCTCCCACACTAGGACAAGGGGCGAACACGTTACTTCACGTTCTGTCGTTTCTTGCGTCTCGTTACTTCTCTTCCTTATCTCTCTCTGTTTCTTGCACTTTCAAATCTTTTCTCTACGGGGTGGGAGATGGTTCACTTGATCTTCTCTATTGAGGGACCTGCTGGGGTGATTGTTCTCAAATATTTCCGCCCTCAATGCTCGCCTTAAAGCCTCACTATAGGTTTGAGGGGAATCGGCACCCGTCATTATATCACGAGCTATCTCCGGCTTCAAACCATGGACAAAATTATCTCTTCTCAATTCTGGAGTACTAAATATTCTGGGTGCAAACCTGGCAAGGGAATTAAATCTAATGAGTACTCTTTCATGTACTAGACCCCTGCTATAGGCTGATAAATTCTTGAACCTTCTCATGAACTCGGTCTTCCGTTCTATATTCAGCTTCAAATTCTCTTCTGAACTCACCCCAGGTCATCACAGAAAACATCATGGGTGTCTTCCATTAATTCCCACCAAATTCGGGCATCACCCGAAACAAGAAACTGGCATACCGGATCCTCTCCCTGTTGTCATAGGAAACAGTGCCGTCGTACGCTCAACAGATCTAAGCCATTCTTCTGCCACTAAAGGATCCGTTGTACTTTAAATTCTGACGGCTGATGTTAACTTGGAAGCCGATAAATCGGCTCAATTCGATTCTGCACTGTCTAAGGTCCCGACCTTTCTCTTTTCTTCTTAGTAGCGGGCCTTAAATGGGGGTTAAAATTCTTTCTGGTTTGACTCTCCCTAGACTTTCTCTAAGACTTGTTGTACAATCCCCGAATCCTAGCTTCATCAAGAGTAGGGGGAATAGGTTCTGGTGGATTAGAAGTTTCCCCCGTACTCACTGTTCTCTTACTACTTGCTCGGGTTCTACCTCTACCTCTCATCTACAAAACCACCACACTTGAATCAACTCAAATAAATTATCTATTATTATAAGTAAGGAAAGAAATAATCTTACAACGGTCGATTATGGAAATCAGCACGACAGGAGGGCACACTATCAAATCCCAAAATCTTTGCTCGATAACAAAATATAATGACTCTCTTTCTAGCTAGATACCGTAAAATAACAGTAAAAACTCATTAAAACATATAAGAAAAGTATATAAACGAGTATAAAGTATGGGCCCATATTAATTTTCTTTATACACAAAACTTACATAATACCAATAAGTCTCAAAATGTTAGCTTGACAGTTTGCCCAAAACTTTTGTGCGTTATGATCCAAATGACCGCATTTCACCTATTACTGTAAAAACATTGTAAACAACGGGATGAGCACTAATTGCTCAGTAAGTAAACCCGCTATGTTACCTTTTCTTTTCCTTTGCTTAAATTCTGAATTTTCTTTACTTTCACATTTCCCCATTCTTCTCTGTCTTTTCTTACTCTAACTATGTTTTCTCTCTGTTCTTTCTTTTCTTTTCTTATTCTAATTTCTCACTACTCAGATAATTGGCATGATATTATGCATAAATAAAATGCAAAGCACAATTGTATAAAAGGTGCATTTTCTTTCTGTTTTTCTTCTTTCTCTTCTTTTTTTTTCTATTCTTTCTTATCTTCTATTCTTTCTTTCTTATTTTTTCTTTTCTTTCTATTCTTATTTTTCTTATTCTTATTCTTTTTTTTATTCATTCTTTAGTCTTTGCAATCAGACTCGGTTGAGGCATGGATTTGAAACCTTGGCCGTGTGAGTGTATTTTCTTTCTTGGGTACAGCCCTATCCACATGCACTCTTACGGACTGTACCAATCTTCTTTCTTCTTCTTAGGCCGCTCACTAAAGGCTGCGTGCATGTGGGGAAAATTCTTCTTGTCATCATGGTTCCCCATCGCAACAACCTTTTTTCTTTTTTCTTTTTACACTTCTTTAACTAAAATTCAGATTTGGAACTTTTAACATTCTCATTTCTTTCTATTTAATCTTTGACATTTTCAGTGTGTTTTCATGCTCTTATGAATATGCATGCATGTAGATGGTTTCAAGCTTATACTTTCTCTAAATTCACATGTTTATAATGCAATTAGCAATATGGAATACAACTGTCATTCTCTACCATCTACAAAATCATCTCAAATAAACACATACTCATAATCAAACAAACACTTCTCTTTAACATTTCATCAAACAACTTAGGTGCATAAAGGAACCCTAATTTGGCTACATTTCTATCTCTTTTCTAAGCCACTAAAATGTGGGAATTAAACCCTCCATATTCAACACCAATCTGCCCAAAATATACACTCCAAAATTTCCACTCCAATCCTCCCAAATTATACAACATTCATCAAACACTAATTAACATCAACACAACTTCTCATGGATAATTTATAATCATCATTCAACATCAAATCCATCAACAATTCTACATAAAACATATGTGTATACATGAAAGAAATTCTCTACACAACATAACTTAAATCATACTTGGGGTAGGATTTACTTACCTTATACAAGAGCAATCCAACACTTTACAAACTTTCTTGGATCCAACTCCCTTTCTCTTGAATCCTATGAACATAAATGATCAAAATTCAACACTTTAAAAATTAAAACTCACTTCTTAGTGCAAGGATCTTACCTAAAGATGCTTAGGATTGAAAATCCACCCAAAAGTACCCAAAATCTATGAGTTTTCTTTGAAGAAAAATTGAAGAGCTTGAGAGAATATGGAGGTGAAAATGGCGTGCATATGGTTGAAGAGTGGCTAGGGTTTCACTCTTCAATTTGATATAACATAAAAATATATATAGTTTCCCATTTTGCCCTTGTACTTTCTTTAAAATTTCATCTATATCCCTTAGTCAATTACAATAATGCCCTCATATTTATTACATTCACCATGAAATTCTCTCTTTTCACTCCCCACAATTTCAACTAATTTTGAGTGAAAAGACCATTTTACCCTTAATGCAAGTTTAAGGCATTTTCTTCAAATTCTCTTAAAATAATTCTAACAAAAATTTAACTAAAGGCTATACAACATAATTTAAATCATGTACCTCCATGTTGGGTGTTGCAAAGTGAGGCTGAACAGAGCCAGCAAGGGCAACCACAATGAAGACTTAGATTGTGTACAAAGAATACTCGACGATCTGAAAGCCCACCAGAATGGCATGGCCGAGGAAATAGTAAGTTCCCCATTTACAGAGGAAGTTTGCCAGGCCCCACTTCCGCAAGGATTCAAGGCCCCAGAAAGTAAGTTTGATGGAAGAGGGAACCGAAGAGACCACCTCAATAATTTCAACAACTTGATGGAGCTACACCAAGTCTCCGATTTGGTGAAATACAAGTGCTTCGCAATCATACTAGTAGGGGATGCCAAAATGTGATATAAGAGGCTTAAGGCGAACTCTATCAACTCCTGGCAACAATTCTCCTTGTTGTATTTATAGCAATTTCAAGTAAGGAAGCAGTTTGCAATACCGCTTAGCTACTTGAGCAATATTTGTCAGGAGACAGACGAAACATTAACCTTGTACTTGACGAGGTTCCAGAACAAACAGGAAAATGTCATAGATGCACTCGAGGAGTCCATTCGAGCTTTACTGATTGCAGGGATCAAATCAAACACGGAGCTGTGGAAACAACTCCAAAGTGAAGATCATGTAAGCCTAGCCAAGTTTTACCAGATGGCCACAAAACACCAATGGGTAGAAAGCTCGCTGACAGCATTGGCTAGAAGTTCGACGCACGGGGCCTCGGACAGGCGACAAGATAGGTCATTGGATAAGCACGGGGGCCAAGACCACAATGACAGGGATCACAATAGGTTCCAAAAAAGACAAAAAATAAATAACCGTGGAGACAAGCGGCCTTTCTCGTGGTACATAGAATACACCCCCCTTACTAAAGACATCGCCCATATCTGTGAAGTCTCCTATGAGGTGAAAAGACTGCCCGCTCCAGAAAGAATGAGAGGGGCTTCGGGTAGAAGAGATTGACAAAAGTATTATTGATACCACTGAGATGTCAGTCATAACACAAACGAGTACTGAGCTTTGAAGGATACCATCGAAGACTTGATAAGAAGGGGTCACTTAAAGGAATTCATTAAGACAGCAGCAGCTCACGAAAATCCAAGTGAACAAAACAACCAGATCTTGAACCAAGACCAAAACCTAGCCCAGAATCAGGTTTAGCAAGCCCCACCAAATGCCAACAACAAAGTTTGGGTAGGCGTGATCTACAGGGGGCCTGACATAGTAGGGAGCTCAAGACTTGCTTGCGAGCAATATGCTCGTGAGGCAAGGAAAGACTCAGTTTTTCGGATAATGAGTTGTGAACAGAAGTCACCCAAGTGGCCTAGACCAGAGAGCAAGGTAGTAGGGTTCACGATCGAGGAATGCGAAGAATCTCCTGGCCACAATCATGATGCGATTATAATCGCAGCCAGAATCGATAATGCCCAAATATAGAGGGTAATGGTCAATAATGGGAGTGTAGCGAACATCATTTTCCTAGGAGCTTTCTGAGGAATGAGGTTCACAGAGAGAGATCTAAGGGCATGCCCTTCACCGCTCTATGGATTTACCAGGAACAGCCTGATTCCCAAGGGACCTATCGACCTCCCCGTGACTCTATGGACGGAGCCCAAGATCAAATGCTGATGGTCGAATTTTTAGTGGTACAATACCCTACCTCGTACAATGTCATCCTCGAAAGGCCGATCTTGGATGATTTGAGAGTAGTCACATCGGTCTACTACCAAGCAATGAGGTATCCGACTCCCGGGGGATACAATAGGGCCATACACATGGCACAAAAGTGGCCACTCTTGAGAACAATGATTATAGTAGAGTCCAAGCAAAGCCCCGGACCACTCAAGGATACAATAGATTCTCGCATCCATAGAGAAGAACTCGTAGTAGGGCTGATAGAAGAGCTTTGAGAAATAAGTGTCAACGAGGAAGACCTAACTCGTGTACTGAAGATCGGAAACAGTTTGAGCAGAGAAATGGCTAATAATCTGGGGGGGTTCCTAAAGAAAAACCTCGACTTGTTCGCATGGGTGCATGAGGATATAGTGAGAATCAACCCTGAGGTAATGTGCCACAGGTTGAATCTCGACCCTAAGGCTCGGCCCATAAGACAAAAAAGAAGATCTATGGATGCAGAGTGCTCACAAGTGCTCAACGATGAAGTTGACTTACAAACTCTTGGAAGTCAACTTCATCAGAGAAGTCAAATACTCAAACTAGCTCGCCAACCGAGTCTTGGTCAAAAATTCAAACGGCAAGTGGCAGACTTACGCTGACTTCACAGACCAGAACAAAACTTGTCCCAAAGATAGCTTTCCACTACCACGAATCGACCAGCTAGTAGATGTGACAACCAGGAATGCTTTACTTAGCTTCATGGATGAGTACTCAAGATATAACCAAATGCCAATGTACCAACCCGATGAAGGAATTTATTATTATAGGGTTATACCGTTTAGCCTCAAGAATGTTGGGGCGACCTGCCATCGCTTGGTGAACAAGATGTTCGCCAGCGAAATTGGCAAGACCATGGAGGTGTACATCGATGACATGCTCGTCAAGTCAAAGGTCGTAGAAAGCCACATTGAGCATTTGGGGGAAATATTTAACATCCTCAGAAAATACCAAATGAAGCTCAACACCTTAAAGTGTGCTTTCGGGGTAAGTTCTGGTAAATTCTTGGGTTTCCTTGTGAACCAATAGGGTATAGAAGCCAACCCAGAGAAGATTCAAGCTCTACTCAATATAAAAAGCCTAACCAGCATAAAGCAGGTACAAAGCTTGATAGGAAGTGTGGCCGCACTTAGTAGATTTGTTTCTCGAGCCACAGAAAAATGCTTACCGTTTTTTGAGACCCTGAAAGGAAAGAAAGGTTTTAACTGGACAAAAGAGTGTGAGAGAGCCTTCTAGGAGCTGAAGAAACATCTGGGACAAACGCTTTTATTGTCAAAGCCCATTTAGGGTGAGCCATTGTTATTGTACTTATTGGTTTCATAGTCTGCTATCAGTGCGGCATTGGTACACGAAGAAGGATAAGTGCAATGGTTAGTATACTATGTAAGCAAAAGACTGCACGACACGAAAACAAGGTACCTTGAGATGGAAAAGCACACCCTCGCCCTTGTCATCACTGCTAGGAAGTTGTGATCCTATTTCCAGGCACACTCCATTCATGTGTTGACCAACTTCCCTTTGAAGAAGATAATGGAAAAGCCCGAGGGATCAGGTACGTTAATCCAGTGGACAATGGAGATGAGTTAGCGACATCAAGTACATCCTAAGGACAGCAATCAAAGGTCAAGCCCTTGCAGATTTCATAACTGAATTTTCCTATTAGCCAGAAGGTGAGTCAAGCCCGCCAGGGGTAGGTACCTTGAGAGAAATCGAGCAATAAAAGCCGAAGCTCGACGACTTATGGCAATGGACTTTATATGTAAATGGCTCATTGAATGAGAAATGGGTAGGAGTGGGGCTCTTGCTCGAAAGTTTAGAGGAAAACCTATTAGAGCCGCGGTAAGATTCGGGTTCGTCGCTTCCAACAACGAGGCTAAGTATGAGGCATTGGTTGTAGGGGTCCGCCTCGCCAAGGAAATGGTGGCAAAATCCATTAAGGTTTACAGTGACTCATAACTCGTGGTCCACTAAATTACTGGGGAATACCAAGAGAAAGAAGATAGGAAGTCGTCCTACCTATAGCTAGTTGAAGCCAAGCCGAGCTCAAGTAGTTTAGGTCTTTCACAATTCACCAGATCCCAAGGGAGAAGAACACACAAGCAGAAACATTAGCCCACTTAGCCTCTACAATGAACCAAGAGAAGGCTGATTCTATCCCAGTTAAGTTCCTCCCAAAACCAAGCATACCCGCACTACAGGGACCAGTTTTAACAACGAGTCAGATATACAGTTGGATGGACGCGATCATTGCCTACTTGAGGGATGGTACACTACCAGAGGAGAGAACTAAAGCTAGAACACTCAGCACAAAGGCAGCCCGTTACACACTTGTCAATGATAAATTGTACAAGCGTGGGTTCAACCTACCGCTGCTACGATGAAGACGCGGACTATGTTTTAAGAGAGATTCATGAAGGGATTTGTAGAAATCATGCGAAAGGTAGGTCCCTAGCTTACAAAATACTTTGCCAGGGGTATGATTGGCCGATGATTTTTGATGACATGGCAGACTATGTGCACAAGTGTGTTAGATGCCAGAGGTTTGCAAATATTCCACGAGCTCCACCTAAAGAATTGACTACTTTGACAAGCCCCTGACCATTTGCGATTTGGGGCATTGACCTTATCGGCCCCTTGCCTTAAGGAAAATGGAGCGTTAAGTTCGCAATGGTTGTTGTTGATTACTTTACCAAGTGGACAGAGGCCGAACCCTTGGGTACCATCACGTCAAACAAGCTAAAGGATTTTGTCTACAAAAATTTTATTTATCGGTTTGGAATCCCCTACACTATAATAACTGACAATAGGAAACAATTCGACAATGAACACTTGAGATCTTTTTGCGAACAACTCGGCATCAAGAAGAGTTTTGCCACTGTTTACCGACCTCAAGCCAATGGTCAAGTAAAAGCCGTAAACAAAGTCATCAAACATACCATTAAAAAGAAGCTCGGCACTCTGAAGGGAAGATAGGTCGAAGAGTTGCCCAAAGCCTTATCATCTTATAGAACGACAACCAGGAGTTTGACAGGCAAAACCCTGTTCTCTTTATCATACAGGTGTGAAGCAATGGCCTCGATTGAGGTAAGGATCAGTTCATTTCGAAAGGAAGTTTTCAAAGAGGAAGTAAATGAAGACATTCTCCGCTTGAGGCTAGATTTAATCAAAGAGCACCGGGTCAAGTCTCAGCTGAGGCTTGCCTCATATCAGCAATGAGCCAAACGATACTTCAACACTGAAGTAAAAAACAAAGACTTTGAAGTGGGTGATCTATAATAACTCTCTCTAGCTAGTATACTTTGGGAAAATAAGATATGAAATCACTATATATGATGTAAAGAACATATAAGTATATAAAGATAAGATAGTGGGCCCATAAATTTTCTTTACTTTATAAATAAATTCTCTACAATAATATAAAAAGTTATATACATAAACTCAAAATACGACTGGACAGTAGTGCCATTCTCTTCCGATTCTCAATGTTCCCTCCAACCACTTCTCACCTACTACCTGCAAAAACAATGAAAATAATGGAGTAAGCACTAATTGCTTAGTAAGTAAATCCGCTATACCATTCTTCTTCCTCTGTTACTCGTATTCTGAATTTCTTTTCTTACATCAAACTTCTCTATTCTTCTCTGTTCTTTCTAAAATTCTTACTTCTCACTTACTAACATGTGAGCACAAACAAGAAACTAATTCGGAATAATAGACATGGCATAATGCATATGCACTTCTTTACTGTTTTTCTATTTACTAATTCTATTTCTCTTTCTTTTTCTGTTTCTCTTCTTTCTTTCTTTCTGTTCTTTCTATTCTTTCTTTTCTTTCTTTTCTATTCTTTCTTTGCTTTTGTATTCTTTTCTTTCTTTCTTCTTTCTTTTATTTTCTATTCTTTCTTTCTTTCTTCTTTCTTTTTTTTTATTTTCTATTCTTTTCTTGTTTGCCATTCGGACTCGATTGAGGCAAAGATTTGGAACCCTGGCTGTGTGAGTGAGTACAATCCTTATCTTCATGCACTTCTTAAGGACTGTACAAATTCTTCTTTCTTCTTCTTAGGCCGCTCACTAAAGGCGGCGTGCATGTAGGTATATTCTTTTGGGTACAATCCTCATCCACATGCACTCTTACGGACTGTACAAATTCTTTTTTCTAATTCTCAGTCCACTCACTGAAGGCGACGTGCATGTGAGAATATTCTTCTTCTTGTCACTCACAGGTTCCCTATCGTAACAACTTTCTTTTCCCTTATCTTTCTTTTAGAAATTAGTATTCAATTTCTTTTCTTTTCTTTAGTAGTTTTCTTTTCTTTCTCTTTGTTTCTTTAGTGTGCTTATATGCATGTATGCATGTAGATGGGTTTTTTCTTGTTATTCTTTCTAAATTCAAATGTTTAAATGCAAGAATGCAATATGGCATGTAAACATGTCATTCTTTACTTTCTCTACCATCTACAAACTCATATCAAAATAATGAACTAACATACTCATACATGCACTTCTCTTTGAAATTTCATCAAACACTTTGTATGCACAACAAGGCACTAAGGTGATTACATCACCATATCTACTTCTAACCACCAAAATTTTGGAGCAAAGCTCCCAAAAATCAACACCAAACCTGGCCAGGAAATTAACACTTCAAAATTCTATTCTAACTCTTTTCATAACTTCTTCAAACTTCCACCAATTCATCTCATACTAAACACTACTTCTCATGGTGGAATTTTTAACCAATACTCAACATCAATTCCATCAACAATCCTTAACATTCAAGCACATAAATGTATATAAAAATTTCTCTACACAATTCTTGCTGAAATCATGACTAGGATGGGATTTACTTACTTGAACTTGAGTAGTTCCACAATATAATCTCTCTCTTTGGTAGACTTCCTCTTCCTCTTAAACCCTAAGCATATAAATTATAAGAATTCAACACTTTAAACATTTAATCACACTTCTTGGTGTAAAAATCTTACCTTTGGATGCATAGGATTAAAACTATACCAAAACCCTATAAATTTCCTTGGAAATTTGTTGAAGAAAATTGAGAGAATTGGGGATGAAGGTGGCAGGTGAGGGAGTAGAGAATGGTAGGGTTTCAATTCTTGAACCCTTAATATCACATAATAATATTTGTACTTTCCCATTTTACCTTTGCACTTTCTATGAAATTCCATCTTTGCCCTTTTGTCAATTACAATAATGTCCTTATTTCCATTACATTCTCCATGAAATTCTACTAGTTTTCACTCCTCACACGTTCAACTAATTCTAAGTGGAATGACCATTTTGCCCTTAAACAAATTTTCCGGAATTTTCTCAAAAATTCCAATGAGTTCTTTGCCCCGGCAAAATTTTTCCTTTGCCTCGGCAAAAAACTCCAGAGAATTCTTTGCCCTGGCAAACCTTTTTCTTTGGCTCGGCGAAGTCTGAAATTTCTGACACACAAATTTGGGCAAAAAGTTCATTGCCGCGGCGACAAAACTCCTTTGCCGCGGCGAAGTATGCAATTGCCAATTTTCAATCTTTAACCTTAGGATAAATAATACTAAGGGCATTAAAACATAAATAGAGTTACATACCTCGATGTGGGTGTTACACGACCTGGTTCTCAGAAAGGTCATCCAGGGTACCCAAAACTCAAACTTGGGGGCACTTGGACCCAAATGGGAAGGTCCTTTCAAGATCTCATAAAAGCTCGCACCAAGGTCTTTTCACATGGAACACCTTAACAGAAAAGCAATATTGCGAGCCTGGAATGCTGAGCTTTTGCAAAGGTATTACCAATAAACAGCTCGGGACCCACTTACGTTTCTCTTTTTTATTCGTTGTAAGGCCGCTCACGGCCAAAGCACTTGATCAATAAAAGAGGTATTATTCATGATTTCTCTTTGTTCACTATTAATTTTTTTTTTTAGCGCACTTAACATTTATTTATCACCTCAAAGGTCACGACCTACGCGATCATATTCCAAAAAAAGAACTCAGAGTAAAGAGTCCGGAAAAAATAGCTTATCCCAAAAAGTCATGACAAAATTCAACTCTTTAAGGATGAAACATCCTAAATCGATGAAGTTAAACTTGAAACAAAAAATTCAAGAGAAAACACGTCGAAGGAAATCGGCCTTAAGTTGGTGACTAAAACTCAATGCTGATAACTAATTTTGAATCGGAATTGCTTGTCACAAAAGATTTCCTCACACATATCTGAAAAGCTCTTCAAGAAAGGAGATATGCTTAACTTAGAGTGAATTCGGATCTTCCATTACAAGTCCAACTAGGACGAATAAATGACTCCGCAAAAATATAATAATCATTGCTTGACAAAGGTATATTGAGAAATTTCTTTTCATTAATAAAATTTGGTTAGATTCTAAACAAAAAGAAGAAAAACAACAACAAAAGATAAAAAAGAAGGTATGAAGCTTCAGATAGTTGGGGGAGTAGAGGGATCATCCTCGGCCGGTCCACGGAGCTCGGTACCAACAGGAAGAAATGGTTCTTTAACAAGAGGGACGGCAGCAGTTTCACCATGGTTGGGAGCCTCGCTCGAGGGAAGTATAGACAAGGGAGCCAGATCCTCGACTTCTAGCTTAAGCCCAATCTCCTCTTCACCCTCCTTGACCTCTTCCTAGCCCTCACCATCGTCCTCGGAGTCATCCGAGTAGACGTAGGCCATTCCTTGGGCCTCAACCTTCATCCTCTTAGCTTCCTTCTGGTAAGCTCGTAGAAGGATAGAGAAGTTGATTGAGGGGTGGGCTTCCCATAGCTTCTGGAAGACCAACTTCTTCCAAGCCCGAGTAGTGATGGCCTCATTTAGCTTCTCGATTTGAAGCCTGAGTTGCCCGGCCTCAACTTCAACTTTTCGTCGACCTTCCGCCTTTTAGGCAACGCTCGAGTAGCCTCGCTCGCATTAAGCTTGTCAAAAACTCCCTTTCCTTGACCCCAAAGGTCGTCATTTCCCCCCCTGAGCCATTCGAGCTCAGCCTGCTTGGCTACCCTGTCTGTCTTTGCAACCTCGGCTCTAGCCAGAGTGTCCTCTTTCATTGTCTCCACCAATTGCCACCCCTTATAAGTGCCCTCCAAGGTGGCATTACACTCATCATAAAGAAGCTTGCTTGCCATGGCAGCCTAGCAAAAAAGGGAGAAAATGGGGACAAGACGGAAAGTTAATAAGAAGCAAAGATAACATGCAATAATAAAAGAAAAGCGGAGTGAACTATCAGCACCTTCACTGCACAGCTGCACAACAGGGCCAACATATCAGTTGGAGTAGTATCTCCAATGGTTGCGAAGGTTCGTGGAATGATCCCATCCCTACCCACTGTAGCCCCAACGCTAATATGGTCAGGGAGTTGCTTCATCAGAGCGTCGACCATAGCTTGAGCCACTTCATCCATCTTCTTGCTCTTTGACTAGGACGAGCTAGATTTACTCCCTCTGGCACTACCAACCTCGCCCACAGGAGTAGACTTCTTCTTGGCCAAGTCCTTCGCCATTGTTTTCTTTAGGCCACTAGCTTGCACGATGACCTCTTTGCTCAAGCCACCTTGCAGCTCGACCACCTTTTGTTTGCCTAAGCCCCTCGATGCTTGGTTGCTTTCTTCTTACTCGAGCTATCGTGTTGCTCGAGTGCCCTCAGTTTCCCTGAGCCTCTAGTAAGCTCAGGACTTTTCTTTGTCAGCCCCTTTTAGGGCTCGAAGACACTCTTTCTGCCCGCTGCCTTTGGAGCAGTCGCGGTCCTTTTTACGCTTGGGCCCTTCCCAAGCTTGCCACCAACGCTTTTCATGTCAGCAACATCAATGGGCTGCTTCGTCACTGAAGCAGCCAATGTCTTCTTGGCAGCCACCGTTTTCTTCTTAAGCCCTTTGGGTTTCTCAGCCTATATCTTTGGAAGAAAGTAACAAACAGTAAACAACTTATTCACACGGGAAAAAGTGCGAGCAAATGATAACTTACCTTTTTCTAAGATCATAGGAAATCTTGCATCGTCACGACAGAAGCCGTATGCTCGCAGGTAGGGAGCATAACAATTTTGTTAACGTTACCCTGTCCGTCAGGAAGGTCGCTAAAACGTTGGAGCCTCTACAAGCTCGTGGCAAGGAGATAATTTTGTTCAACATTAACTACAAAACAAAGCAACCTGGTTAGCTAGAACACAAAGCTCGAAAGCGATCCTCGCACATACGGTAACTCAAAATCTTACTCGCTTTCGAGGCAAAGGCATCGGTCTCCTAGGCTTCATAGAAGAAAAACTATGAGTCCCAGTGTGGGACCTTCTTTGAGACATCGACCAGCCCGTTGAAATGTACACTTTGGAAAGATAGTACATCTGCTCTTGCCCTTTTTTGAGCCTGTACAGATAGATGAGCTCCTCAACAGATAGCTCGCCCAACTCAGCGATATGGATGCTATGTACAGAGCAATAATAATGATGTAGGAATTTGCGAAAAGCTGAAAAGGGATAATGTCGAACTATGTCAGCACGTTGTCAATAAAACGATAAAGGAGAATAGATGCCCCACATCTCAGGTTGGTCTCAGAGGTCGCCACACATCCAGGCAGAGGATTCTTTCGAGAAATATCCCCCAGGGCCATCAAATTAAGCTGCGGTGC
The DNA here is from genome assembly GCF_008641045.1 of Pistacia vera. Classification (NCBI taxonomy): domain Eukaryota; kingdom Viridiplantae; phylum Streptophyta; class Magnoliopsida; order Sapindales; family Anacardiaceae; genus Pistacia; species Pistacia vera. The sequence goes on along the minus strand of NW_022195077.1, from coordinate 672,374 downwards.
ATAGACCACTCTTATGCGTTCTAGATCCCTGACGGTAATTTAGGATTTTGGATCTCTTCGTAGCCTATGGACTAGAGACTAAGCGGGTTGAGCCAATTGTATCAAGGCACAGTCGGAAGAGCCCGCCACATTAGGGTCTAAGCTTTGTGCGATGATTTCCTTTGAAACCTTAGGACCTAAATCCCCAAGGACTGCCGAGCCCATGGGCAAATCAAACATGCAATCAATTGTGCGACTATTGGAGGAAGACATGGTTATAGCTCGCTTTTGAGTACCTGAAACAGAAGCAAACATGTGTCAGAACTCGATTATTTACACTTGCTCTTAGTTCAAGCACCCAAGATAGCTCGCGCCACACAACGAACGCATGTGACCTACCCCAAGTTCCAGTGGCCACTGCGTTAAACCCTCCTTAAACCTAGAACCATTGGAGACGTATTCAAAAACCTACTAGAGCCCTAGAACATCCAATGTGGCCATGACAATAGCCACCTTTTGACGCAAAAATAAGAAAAATGAGCAAATGAGGAGAAAAGAACCTTACAAGAATGAAAGAAGTGCAGAAACTCATCGAAAAGACAATCATGATGATGAAAAAATAGTAGCCAAGTGGACAAAGATGTTAGAGAACTTTCATGGACTAAATGAGCATTTTGATGACTTTGCCACCTTTTATAGGTAGTTTGCATGGAAGACGAAAGGGCGGGGTTTAATCGTAGCTGTCAACCTATAGTGAATCTCAACCCTTCATTCGTCGAGAAATCTAGGCCCTTAGACGTGGCCACGCATCACCCATCCATGAAGGGCTGTGAACCATTGGAATCTTATATTGACAACCGTCATCGCACATCACCTCAACTTCGCGCGTGGACAACTGTAATCGCCCACGTGTGATGAAACATAACTGACAATGGTTGTCGCATTCAATGCGGCATGACTACTTGGAAATTATGTATTTGCCCTAACTTTTCATGTTCTGAGTTTGGTAGGTATCACGAGAAGTAAACAAGCGTGAAATACGTCAACTGTACATAAGGTTAACCCTAAGAGCTCAACCAAACTTGCATCTAGAGACCTGTTGGCGATGCCGAGCTTGACATCAAATCAAGCAATAGTCTTCGAAGCTCGAAACAAGCATCAAATACTAGGGGGCAGTGTTGTGTGTGATTTTTCCACCAAGCTCGGGCTACAGCGAGGATATAGCACGACTTAAGACCAGTCTGACTCCACCAGTTGTCTGACCCAACACAATCTCGTCAACAAATAGCTCAATCTAGCATCAGCTAGTCGCGAACAACCCGAATGATTATTTAACCAATTCCCAGATATCTTCAAATTCTAGATATTGCGGGAATGACCAAATCAACATCAATCTCTATGTGATCACAGCGCTCAATCGTGAGAATATCATAATTGCAGTTCAGATCAATTTTAATCCCTCCATTTTTGCTCTTTTCTTTGTACAAACCTTGTATATAAACCCCCACAAATGATGAAAAAGGGGTTATGACTTTGACAAAGAATTCTCATTGTAAGCTCTCACAGCAAATACAAAAAACAGTGGGCGTAGGCTCAAGAGTTTACCTCGCTGAACCACTTAAAAAATTCTCATTGCCATTTATTTTATTGCACTTAATATTTGTCTAATGTTGGTTACCCGTAATCACGCGTACATCTATTCTGGTCCCATCAAGGTCGATCAGAATTCTCCGGTTCGTGCAAATTTTTGTATCAATAGAATAAAATGGGAATTTGTATGAAAGATGACTAAGATAAGATATAAGAGAAAAATGATAAAAACTAATATTTGAATCGAATGGGGATTTTGTATTTGTTAAGTTATGTAACAACTGCTGTAAACTAGTACAATGCATGCATAATAATAATAGAAAATGGGCCCAAAACTTTTCTTTTTATTATATGTAATAAGTCTTTTATACACAGAGAGCATTATTTACAAAATGCCATTTAAAAAGACAAAAACAGGGGAAACAGTGTAGCTATTGCTCCTCACTTACCGACACCCCTCTGACTGCATCATCACCTAGATCCTGCATCCACAAAGGAAAATAACGGGGTGAGCAAAAAATAATGCTCAGTAAGTAAACCCTCTATCTGTCTATCCCCGTACGTATTTCTCTTAATTCTTTCCTCACACTTTCTTTCTATTGTTTTCTACTAAAGGTCATGGCCTCATCTTACCGGAGGTATGGCCGGATGGCGTTCACACAGCACCATCTCACTTTTCATGACGGTCGGTTGGAGTTCACACAGCACCAACCCTCTCTTAGTGACTACCGAGTGGGGATCACGAAACACCTACTCGGTTTTCATAACTATCGGGTGGAGACCACAAAGCACCTACCCGTTCCTCATGACTTTCGGGTGACGATCACAAAGCATCAACTCGTTTCTAATAACTAACCAGGTGACGATCACAAAGCATCAACCCCGTTTCTAATAACCATCAGGTGACGATCACAAAGCATCAACCAGTTTCTAATAACTACCGGGTGACGATCACAAAGCATCAACCCGTTTCTAATAACTATCGGGTGACGATCACAAAGCATCAACCCGTTTCTAATAACTATCGGGTGACGATCACAAAGCATCAACCCGTTTCTAATAACTATCGGGTGACGATCACAAAGCATCAACCCGTTTCTAATAACTATCGCGTGACGATCACAAAGCATCAACCCGTTTCTAATGCTCTTCTCATTCACTCTACTCTAGCACTTCTCATTCTCTCTACCCTTAGAGTAGTTGCATTCACAAAGTTCTCTACTCATAGAGCAAGTGCATACACAAAGTTCTCTACTCATAGAGCAAGTGCATACACAAAGTTTTCTACTCTTTCTTAAGTCACTTCTCAATGCACAATTAATGCCTATGGATGGTTCATCTCCACTAATACACTTATGAAATGCCAACATGCAATGTTGCAAGAACTTAAGTGCATAACAAAACTCTACTATAACAATAATTCTATGTCTTTCTCTAACCATTCAAAATGGGAGAAAACTCCCTCACATAGCCATAATTCCTGCCATAGAATAGCACTTCCAAAAAGGATTTCTCAATATCCTTCAATTCCATCTCAAACTACATTTCCAACCCACATCTCACTTCTCACAATTGAAGTGTATGAACAACCACAAGCAATAATAATCTCCATTTAAAACTCAATAACACAACATATAACATGTATATAACATACTTACATAATTGCTATTAAAACTCTAATCAAGGAAATTCTCAAATCTCAACTTGGGTTGGGATTTACTTACCTTGTTATGGAGAGATCTCACTAGCACTTCCTTTCTTTTGGTTTGCTTGACTTTTCTCTACCCTTAAAACAATTCAACCAAAAACCCTCAATATTTAAATATACTCAAAATCTCACAAGACTTCACATCCAAAGCAAGAATCCTTACCTTAGGATGCCTTAGATTGATTTTCTACCCCAAATCACTCCAAAAGCCCTCTAAAAATCCTTGAACAAAAGAAAGAGAAATTGAGAGGAAGTAAGAAAGGAGAGTGGCGATGGAGAAGAAGAATGAAGGGTTTCAATGACTTAATTCCTTTTAACATAATTTATGCACAAGCATTCCCATTTTGTCCTTACTCTTTCTTAGGAATTCCATCTATATCCTTTGATTCATTACAAACACACCCCCATAACAACATTTTCTCCATGAAAATTCCTTACATTTTACTCCCTACTTTTCCTACTAATTAGAGGTAGAATGGTCAAATTTCCCTTAGGGTAGAAAATATCTAAACTTAACAAACATTTTGGTCGGCACGTCGCCACGGCAAAACTGTCCAACAGTTTCCCCGTGGGCTTCAACACCTATTCGCCATGGCGAAGATTCTTCTTCGCCCCGGCGAAGCCTGGAACACTAAACTTCTTCTATTTTCAACCAATTTCAAAGCAAGTGTTCAACATATTACTCAATCAAAAGCCAATCAAACAATACGACTAATAAACCGACTCAAAAAGAGCAAAAGAAGAAGCAGTATCTACGTACCTCAAGTGGGGCATTACAAGTTAGGATTATGATGAGGATTTATTTGATTAGCGTTACGATCAATCATATTAGTATTAGTTTGGATTAGTTTTAATCTATATGATATGTGGCTTTATGTGATTAGTATTAATATTCTTAATTTGCATTAGTGTTTCTCATATATTTTCTCAAAATTTTTTTTCAACAAATACCCCTAATTAAATCCTAGTAAAAGACCGAAGAAGATGGAAGGGCCAATGCTACTTTTACCTCATGATATTGTACAAGGAATCCTTCTCAAACTACCCATAAAGTATTTACTATGATTCAAGTGTGTTTGCAAATCTTGGCTTTAGTTAATATGAACTTACAAGTTTGCCGTAAAAAATCCCGATGAAACATCCGAAAGGTTTTGCAAATTTGGACTCTTCAAATAAAAAAACTTACCCCATCACCTTATTTCTCTATGTAGCCTCGATGCTAAAGGATCATCATTGGGTGTTAGAGAATCAAAATCAGTGACAATTAATCTTCCTTCAATGATAGAAGACTATTATGTTCCTAAATCCTACTACTGTAGTGAACAAATCCATTATCACCAAGGTATAAGGTTACCTTCCTATTAAAGCCAAGAACAGATTCATTTACGTCAAGGTATCAGGTTCCTGCAATGGTATATTACTAATACATTTGGCAAAGAATCATAGATTTAGTGGGAATCAAAGGAGATTCCTGCTATGGAATCCAACAATTAGGGTGTAATATCTCACTAGGCAAGTTGGTAGTGTGCCGAATGCTCCAAATTAATAACCTTCCTAACCTAACTACTAAATTGCATATAGGGTAAGCGAGGGTCGATCCCACAAGGAATGATTCGATTAATTCCTATATTCTATCCAATAACCACAACGAAAAAAATAGAAAAATAAAATAAAATAAAATCCTAAACAGTAAACATGACAATAGTAATGAAAGGGGTTGTAGTCAATACAATCTAAAGTGAAACAAATAAATCGCTAATGGTAGAAAATATCATATTAAAAACAATCAGTTCTCGGTTCAAGATCCACCTAAACATGCATTGGATATGAACTAAGCTTAACATTATTCCATCTCATTATTATGGAATTATTGACCCTAGGAAACAACAAGCTCTGTTACCCGAATTTTCCCTTAATTGTCACTACTAAAACAAGCTCTTCAGTTAGATCCTAACCTTTGAACAACCTAGAATAAGCTCTCTAAGCTTAATTCAATGGTAGCCTTAAGAATTAGGAAAATAGATCAATCCAAGCAACAATCACGCAAGTTTGGATTATTTAACTTAGGTTATGTTATTCAAGACAACAGACTGAAAACTTGTCCATAGTCATCTATCATCATGTGTTACTCATTGAATAGAAAGAGGACAATTATGTAGCACAATTCCTAATGCTAACAGATAAAATTCTGATTAAACAATTTAGCAGGCCAATACTAAATCATCCAAACAAAAATCATAAACAATTAAAACAGAATAACATAAACAATTCCAATAAGAACGAGATTAAGAACAATGATACTAAAGTTAAGTTACACCAATGACATGAATTCAGGCTTCAAAATCCCCTTGAACTGAAGAAGAAAGATCAGCCACACATCTTGACGTAGAAGATAAAAAACTAAGAAAAAATCCCACTGTTGTTCTCCCTTTTTAACCTAAAAACTCATGAATAAATAACATGTTTTTTTCCTCAGTTCTGCCCTAGGAAAAACGGAAATTATTTTCCTAGACCTTTCCTAAAAGATAGACTTCCAAAACTATCAATCCTTATCAGATATGGAAAATAGAATTCCTCTCTAGTTTGCACTAGGATTCTCACAAAGTAAAAAGACTTTTCTGGGCTTGGCCACTTCATAAAAGTTGTAGTCCTGGATGTGTAAATGAATTTGGGCTTTTGAATCACCTTCTTTCGATATCTGAAGCTCCAGTTAGGCCCATTTGAAGACTCAATACTCAACCAGGAAATCCTTCCGCGAATAGGATTCCAGGTCCGGTTTTGCAACAACTAATGATGTCCCAAACGAACTCGGATTCTCACCCATAATACCTTCCTGGAAATCTTGATTCGTCTACTTTAATTTTTCTGAAGAACACTTTTGCAATCAAGAAATCTGACTCCACGAAAAACCTGAAAAACGCAGCACTGGTCAGAATAACAAAAAATCTGGAATTTCCTAATCTTTTCTCAATTATTTCATAAAGTCTATCCAAATATGCCAAACTTACAAAATAAACTCTAATCAACTCAACTAAGCATAAAACATAACAAAAAACATAATATGGAAGGAATAAAAATATATAAATTACACTCTTATCACAAGTATTCACTAAGTATCTTATAGAGAGAATCTAGAGAATTGCTAGCTTAAAAAGGGTGTTCATCTAAATTTTTTATCCTTAATCCAGTTATAACATACTATTACACAATGACTATTCCTCACACATATATAAATCCACATTAATTCCTTCATTGAGACAGTGTGTGCAATTCTCTTGCCAGCTTGACGTCTCCCGACCACTACAATCCAATACCTGCAAAATAAAGAAAGCAACGGGGTGAGCTATAAATGCTCACTAAGTAAACCAAATCTAACTATGCTCTTACTCTGCTATCCCAATTTTTGTTGTACTGCTTCTAAATTTCTACTTGCTCTCTCTCTTTATTCTTAGGCGTACTACTTAGCAGTCTTCTATTTTTCTCAAATCTTTCTAAATCCTTCCAATGTTGTGCTATTCCTTATCATTTTATTTCTCTTCTCTACTAGATTATAACTTTCTATTTCTTTCTCTGCTCAACAAATCGCTAAGTTTCCTTGCTATTTTTCATGTTTCTAATTTATGTTCTTTTCTAGCATGTATCTAATTTTTGTTCTTTTCTTGTATATCTCTAATTTCTTTTCCATTCTCGTAGGCTTCTATTTTCTTTTCTTCTCTATTCTCATGGGTTTCTATTTTCTTTTCTTCTCTATTCTCATGGGTTTCTATTTTCTTTTCTTCTTTATTTTCACGGGCTTCTTGATAAGTGCTTGAATGTTTATATTTTGTTAATGATTTAATTGGTTTATTTATGGAAAAATGTGTTTAAAGTGTGGAATTTGGATTATTTCTTTCATAAATACCATTTATGGGATCACGGGTGCATGTTGAGTGTTTTCAGGCTCAAACAGGTTGTTGAAGGGAAAAGAATGATGTCGATAGGATTTACGATGCATAGGAACAAACAGCACAAGAATCAGGGTCGAAATGAGGGAGTTGTGGCACGTCGAAGATGTTACGGAAATTCTTCATCATGAGTATGCTTCGATGTTTTTGTCATAACTTGAGCTGTAGAAGTTGGAATTTGACGATTCTAGTGGCGTTGGAAAGATTATTCAGAGACCTACAATGTTTGTGTTTATGACTTCATCTAATTCTAAATATTACAGATGCTTTGGACAGAAAGAACAATCGCCGTGGCAACCTTCTTACCGCCGCGGTGATGGGTCACGGGTTTATGTTAAGTCATTACCCTAATCCGAATCTGAATGGGCTAAGTTTTCTAATCTTTTTTCTAAGCATGACCAAGAACCCAAAGATATAAAAGAGAGTTTTTAAGAAATTAATGGGGGACTTTTTAGGGAGAAGAAGACGACTACCAAGTTGGAGATCGGGATCCTGAGAGCTCTCATTCACCGATTAGAGAAGTTTTTATCTTTTTCTTGAATTGATGTCATTGAATAGAAGGATGGATTTTGTTATTTTTATCATGAACAAAATCTCTTTTCTAGGGCTACAGATGTAGCCCAATTTATAAATATGTGTTGACTTGGATTGTTGTTAATTCTTATTGAGCTTTTAATTCTAAGTTTTATTATTGTGCATAATGCTTTCAATTCTCAAGGAACCGAGAGTTGAATGATATCATGGATTAGGTTGAGATCGAGAGATGAAACCTGATTTGTATAAGGTAATAAAACCATAGATTGAGCGAACACTAGAGATAGGTTACCGCGATATGTGAAGCTCAGATAAATTCCATAGAGCTTAATGATCTCTTAGCTCCTAAATCCAACTTAGAGATATCTTGGGTTGTTGCTTAAGGGTTAATTTGCTAATTGCTCGAGAGAGAGAGTTAGTGGAATAATAGGGGATTTGGCTTTTAGAATACGTTTGATTAGGTTAACAATAGATGTTAATGCATAGGATTGAATTGGTGCGAAATCTATGCCCTAGGTTTAGTCATATTGATCTTCACTTCAAAGTGTTTACAAATTTCTGCCTTTATTTAGTGTTTAGTTTTTAGTTTATTATTTTATTTGATTAAAGTCATTCTTAAAGTTCTGTTTTATCAAATAGCAATAGAATAGACTAGTTTGGTACTTGGTAGGTAGTTCCCTTGGGATTCGACACTTGTTTACTCGAGCTTTATTACTTGCACGATTTCGTACACTTGCGAATAGCCTGTCACTTCTATTTTCTTTTCTTAGCTATTCTCACGGACTTTTACTTTCTTTTCTTAGCTATTCTCATTGGCTTCTATTTTCTTTTATTCTCTATTCTTACAGGCTTCGATTTTCTTTTCTTGGCTATTCTCATAGGCTTCTATTTTCTTTTTTCTCTATTCTCACGGGCTTTATTTTTTTTTTTCTTGGCTAGTCAGACACGCAATAATAAAATAAACTCTTTAATCTATGCATAAGATGCAATGCACATAAAATGTCTAATGCATATGCAAATGATCATGTTTGTATCCTTTCTGAAAATTCTTTTCTAATTCTTTTTGAAATTCTTTTCCTTTCTGAAATTATTTCTGTTTCCTATTTCTTATTCTATTTTTTTCTTTCTTTCTGAAACTCTTTCTGTTTTCTGTTCTAGTTTGCCAATCAGACTAGGCTAAGGCATGGATTTGGAACCATAGCCGTGTGAGTGTATTCTAAAATTCTTTCTGGGTACATTCCTTATCCACATACACTTCTAGCGGACTATACAATTCTGTTTTCTATTCTGATGGCGTGCATGTGGGAAACTTTTGCATTGCTGTTGCCACTAGCTAACGTAATGAATGCTCACAAGTTCCCCATCGCAACAGCCCTCTGAAAACATGCTCTGTAAATCTGCAAAATAACTAGCTAGATATTTTCCAATAATTTTAAAATTTCTAAAATATATGCTATGCTATGTCATGCATTTATATGTTGTTTATGCATGATCCCAAAATACGTGTCTGACTCTGGCATGTATTCTATTAATTCTAAGGCTTTTATTTCTATACTATTCTGGAAAGCCCAAAGTTCTATTCTAGTAACATGCTTAAATTAAACATTTTCTATTTTATTCTTTATTTCTGAATTCTATGCAACGTGTGTACGTACGCGATTCTATAATTTCTACATAATTCTGTAATTCTTCAATTCTATCATGCTATGTAAAATGTGCATGTACACAATTACATTATCTCTCACAAATTCTACTCTCTAATATTTTCTAATGTAACAAACATGCCTTGTACAACTTTCTAATTACAAATCTTAATGCCATAAATTTTCATTCTCTTAACATGACCATCAACATTGTTATACATGCCATTCTTTCTTCTTTTCTTTTGGCTACATTCTATACATTAATCTATATTGCCATATTAATCATTGTAAATTCAATCTAACATATGGCACAACATATATACTTTGGCTAAATTCTAATTTCTTTCTAACATTCTTAACTAAACTTTTGGCCAATACAACATATTCTCAAGATCTTCTAGCACAATTCTATAGCTTATACTATATAATAAGGCATGAAAACTATACTCATACCAATCAATTTCTAAAATGGTCATGAATTTAATACATAAACTAAATTTCTATTTCTTTGATATTTGTACTTGGGAAAGTTTTTCTATTCTTTATACAATAAAATCACTTATTACATATTGTTTATAACTAATCTCAAAACAAGAAACAACAATATACTTATTTGGCCAAGCCATTCTTTGAATGATCTTTCTAATTTCAAGCATGCAAGCTTGAGAATTTATGGTGGCATATTGTAATATTATAATATAATCACCCATCTTTTACTATCATCAATACTACACTATTGCAACGGTTTAATATGCAATTCTTGCCGTCACTTTTCTAAAGTCATAAGTTTCAAAACTCATAACTCATTGACTAAATACAATATGCCATTCAAACTAATGCTAAAAGTTCAAGCAACTTTAACGCTGCACTAAAAAGGCCATTCATTTCATTGAACTAACATGACCAAGTGATATTCTATATTTTAGCATAACAAAATGCACTCTTGAATACTAAAACTTACACTTGGTTAAGCCTAACATAACCTTTCAACTCCAATTCTTTCCTTTCTCAAACAATTTCTTTAATAAGATTTAACAAACTCATGCATGCATTTCTCTTTAAATTTTCATCAAACAATTCACATGCACATGCAAATACTTGGTTGGCTACACTTTCACATCTCTCCAAATCCACCAAAATTAGAGCAAAAACTCACCAAACTTAACTTTAAATCTGGCTGGATTCAACACTTCCAAATTCCAGCATTAACTCATCAAAATTTCATCCAAAGTTCAACCAAAACATCACATCTACATAACTACTCATCTTGGCTAAACTTCTATACATTATTCTCCATCAAAAAAGCATCTAAACAGCCAATACTTCTTATCATACTCATACACAAACACTCAAGAATCAACTTACACATATACAACTCAAATTAAAGCTTAGGTTGGGTTTACTTACCTTTTTCTTGCAAGAATCCTTCTTTTTGCTTCCTTTGCTCACTTTCTCCATTGATTCATGAACACATAAATTCATGAGAACTCATACTTATTAAACACAAATCACAAAGTTTTGCTAAAATTCTTACCTTAGAAAGCCACAAAATGAACATATATTCACTTAGGCATGAATTCTCATGTAATTCTCTTAGAAGACTTTGAAGAAATGGAGGAGAAATGGGGGAAGAAGCTGGCATGCTCAACGGATGAGAATGGCTAGGGATTTGTCGATTGAAGCCTTATAACTAATATATATATATATATATATATATATATTTATTTATTTATTTATTTATTTATATTTATATTCCCATTTTGCCCCTGCACTTTTGTGATAATTCCAAATATGCCATACATGCATTTACCAATATACCCTCACTTTCAATGGATTTAACACATGTTCTTGGTCATTTTCACTCCCCACTTTTTCATCTAGTTGTGAGTGAAAAGACCATTTTACCCTTATTCTTTAATTTCTTTCTATTACTTTACAAACACGTATTTATCTTGGCATCACACCACGTGTATTTTCCATAATCTTTCTACCACTATATTCTCATGGCTAGCACACTTAATACATTATATTTATCACACTCACTTTTCACTTAAACACGTGATTCTATGTGAAATGACCATTTTGCCCCTATTGAAACTTTTATGGAATTCCTCTATAAAACTAGTTAAATATATTCACTATGACTATAAAATAATCCTTACCATTTTTCTGAATGTGGGTATTACATAGGGGATTCAAGACAATTCCATAATTCAGTTTTGAGAGTTCTTTTCCTTCTGTATTTGGTGATGATGAGGACTATTGTTTTTCTAGGCTTGGATGCAATTCATCTATTGATGATTACAAAGTGATAGTGGTTTGTACTCGAATAATGACAAATTTAGTTTGGGGTTATGTTTATAATCTCAAGACAAATTCCTGGAAACAACTTGAAATTTTTTATTCCCTTCTAAGCACTACGGATATTTTGGAAGTTTTTTATTCCCTAACGAGTACGTGGCTAATGAAACAAAACCAACCTCTTACTATTACTTACTCGATGAAACAGGACCAACCCTTGTGAATGGAGCTCCACATTGCTCAACGAAAAGTGCTAATGGAAATGGTGTTAATAAAATAATTTACTTTGATTTAGTAGAAGAGAAGTTCAAGGAGATTCAATCTCCTCCTCCTCCTTCTATGGGTACTTTTGGACTTCATTGAGTATTTTTGGAGAATGACTTTGTGCAAATCAACTTCGAAGAGAGGAAAATAATAGTGTATTGTGTATATACACTAAAGGTTTGGATTATGAAGGAATATGGAGTGTGAAAATTCTATCACTTTACCGAGTTGATTAAACTTATGCAGAATGGGTTAAACATGCTCATTGTGCTTGTAGGTTTGTTCATTCATCATCAACATAAACTAAACTTCTATGGCATAATGTAAAGCACAAAAAATCATTTTTACATAGTCTTGCAACCAACCTAAATCTGTGGGACCACGTGAAGACAAAGCAAATCCACTATGATAAACATTTGCCAAAGTTAAGCACTAGTTGTAAGAACACTCCCTTTTGTTACAACACTTCAAACTTCATGCTTTGGTTGAACTTCAAACTACCATAGCTTGCTTCTCACTAGGAAACCACCTAGAGAACCTTGAGCTCCTCTCAAGGTTCAACACCGAAGACACTATTCAGCTTCAACAGCTCGAAATCTCATCAAGTGTTAGGATGAGAAATTATTAGAAAATGTTGACTCTTTGACTCTGTTACTACATTGACTGTTAAGAGTTCACAGTTAGAGAGGTTGTTAAATTAGTTTCTGTTAAGACTGTTTTAGTTTGTTAATTCACTGTATTAGTTTGTTAATTCAGTTTTGTATATAAACAACATTTTAGCTGGGCTTGATTAATAACAATAAAAATTGGTTACTCTCTTCACAAACTTTCTCTCTAATTTTCTTGAACTTTCTTATATTTTCTTGAACTTTCTTATATTTTCTTGAAAACTTGATTTCTCATTGGTATCAAAGCCATAGACAAATGTCAAAAATAGTTGATTCCTCCTCTTTTTCATCTCCTTTTAGCTAATCTGACAAGAATACAAACTCCAGACCCACGTCTAAGACAATCAACTTTGCTAATTCATCTTCAATATCCTTGTCAACTCTTCTAATTATTTCTCCAAAATTGACTCGAGATAATCATCGATTTTGGAAATCTCAAGTGTTATTTGCTGTTGGAGCTCACGATCTTAAAGAACACTTAATTGGATTGATTGCATGTCCAACTCCATTCATAAGAACACAATCGGATAACCTGAACTCAGAGGTAATCAAAAAACCTAATTCTGATTATGTTCCTTGGAAGAAAACTAATAAACTACTAGTTAGTTGGTTACTATCATCAATCTTTGAGTCAATGTTTGCTGTAATTTCAAAGTGTCTATATGTTGCAGACATTTGGCTCACATTAGAGAAGGAATTTGTCACTGAATCAAGAGCCAAAACTCTTCATGTTAAGAGTCTTTTACAGAACACAAAAAGGAAATATGAGTATGCATAACTACTTTCTAAAAATGAAAGGTTTTGCCAAAAATTTAACTACAAGTGGAGTTGTCATAATAGATGAAGAATTACTCAATTATATCTTAGATGGCCTTGACTCAGAAATGATGTAGCTGTTGTGAATATTACCACTAGACTAGAGTCAAAACTCGATCCTATTTCTATTCAAGAAGCACAGATTGTGTTGCAAAAGCTTGAGCTTAGGTTAGAAAGAGCAAATGCTGCAATGAGCTCAATTGTCCATAATGAATTCCATGGTGGTCTAGCTAATGTAGTTACTCTTTCTATTGGTAGTGATGTTAAGAAACCACAGACTAGCCAATCCTCCTCATTTCCTACTGGATTTTCCCAATTTCACACAACACCATCTCCTAGACATCAAACCTCCACCTTTAATCTTGCCTCCTCGTTTAATCCCTCTACATTTAATCAAATTTCCTACCTTACTGCCAACCAAAATCAATCCTTATATTCTATTCCTCAAAATCAGTATCATAACCAACAATTTTTCTAGAAGATTCCTTGATGGCAGAGGGAGAGGGAGAGGAGGTGGTAGAGGGAAATTTATTTGTCAATTGTGTGGAAAAACAGGTTACTTGGCTCTACATTGTTATCATCGTTTTGATGTAAACCACACAGGAAACAATTCATTGATTAGAAGCAACTTCAATCTCCCTGGTTACATAATATCACTAGCATTTAGTCCTAGAAATTAGTATCCTCTGGTTGTAACTCATCACTATGCACTAGGCTCATCAATTCCCTCATAGCACACTCCAGATCATGAAACCATAGTTGTGAACACTGATAATCAATCAAATTCATCAACAGTTGCCAATATGCACAATCAAGCACTGATGGCTTGATCTCAATAGTATAAACAAACTCCAACAACTATCAACTACATTGCCACACCTTCCATTGTTCAAGACAATGCTTGGTACATTGGACTCTACGACCACAGACCACGTTACCTCAAATTTCTCACAACTCACGGGTAGTGTCAATTATGCAGGTAGTGAGCAGCTTTAGGTCAAAAATGGTGAGCTTTTATTTGTTACACATATTGATCTTGTTACTTTATTTTGTCCAATTAGAATCTTATACCTTAGGAATGTTTTGTGTGTCCCTCACATTACAAAGAACCTCCTTAGTGTGTCTAAACTGACTAATGATAATGATGTTTCTATTGAATTTTTTACTGATTCATGTGTGGTAAAGGACAAGATCTCCAAAGCTATTCTTCTTCAAGGAATGCTTAAAGATGGTCTATATCGACTACAAGTTTAAGTTCCAGTCACTTCTTCTTCCAATTCCACTAGAATATTGGCCTCTCATCTTAACTCCAAGTCCAAAAGCAATTGTCCTACTTCATCTCTCAACTCTTTTAATAAATCAGTTACTGCATCTTCTGCCAAATACTTACATTTTCCTAATCTTTTCAATAATTGTACTTCAACATGTAATTCTCCTCTTAATAACACTTGTGTACAACATACTAAATCCTTTGTTTCAGATGCTATGTCCTCTGTTAATGATTCCAATACTATCAATAAATTGAATAAATTTGAGTCTTTTCCAGAACAAAAAATTAATGTCATGTTATGGCATAAAAGGTTTGGCTATCCACATATGGCAGTCCTCACAAAAGTTCTTGGTGAGTTAAAAATTCCTCATCACACTAAGAATGACATTACATTCTGTCAAGCATGTCAGTATGGGAAGCTACATCAATCCACTTATTCTAGGTCCTTATCTCATGCATTTAAACCTCTAGAACTTGTATACTCTGATCTTTAGGGGCCTTCTCTAGTCCCATCACTTGAAGGATTCAAATATTACATCCAATTCCTTGATGATCATAGTAGGTTTAGTTGGCTTTTCTTTTTAAAGGCCAAATCTGAAACTCATACTATTTTCAAGTAGTTTCATGCTTTAGTCGAAAAGCAAATTGATGCCTCATTAAAGTGTGCCCAAACCGATTGGGGTGAAGAGTGTAGAAATCTAGTTCCCTACTTTCAAGAACATAGCATTCTCTTTAGGCATCCTTGCCCTCACACTCACCAACAAAATGGTAGAGTGAAAGAAAACATAGGCAAATTGTGGAACAAGGTCTTACCTTGCCTGTACAAGCTTGTATGCCACTCAAATTTTGGTGGCTTGCATTTCAAATTACAACATATCTCACCAACAAGCTTCTCACACCATTCTGTCACATTGATCTCCATTTCAAGTTTTATTTCATACTCCACCAAATTACTCAGTCATTAAAGTCTTTGGATGTGCTGTTTATCCTTTTCTTATACCTGACAACAATCACAAATTCAATTTCCAACTACCAAATGCACTTTTGTTGGGTATAGTTTGCATCACAACTGCTATAAGTGTTTGGATTCCTCTGGTTGAATATATGTTTGTCAAAGTGTGAGATTTGATGAGTTTGAGTTCCTTTTCCAATCTACTACTGCATATGTTCCTTTACCTTCCAATGATTCAGTTCAATTTGGCTCTCATCCACATTTCTTTATTCCTTCTATTTGGCATATACCTTCATCTATTTTATCTTCATCTCAGCACTCCAAGTTTCAGTCAGTATCCCCTACTGGACCTACCACATTTGATCAATCCAAAACTCCAGATATGTTACTCTCTAGTTCAATCCTCCAAACACCTCCTTATCCTCCTACATCTGATCCCTTAACTCATGATAATACCTCTCATTCTGTCCTAGACACAATCTTATCTAATTTGCCATCATTGTATTCCAATTCACTATTCCTTCAGACCTCTATGTTGTCTCCTCAAACTATACTTCCTTTGAGCCTTATGACTCTATTCCTCTTCAAGTTTACCAAGTCTAAAACAAGAGCTCATAATACCATCTTAGTTTCCTCCCTTGACACTAAAGAACCAGCTACATTATCTAAAGCTCTAACTCATCCATCTTGGAAAGCTACAGTGCAAACTGAATTTGATGTTGTGCTGCCCAACCACACTTAGGAGCCGGTTCCTGTCACACCCGAAATGAATCTAGTTGGCTATAAATGGGTGTTTAGGATTAAATATAACTCTGGTGGTCCTATTCAAAGGTTCAAAGCCAGGTTAGTGGCAAAAGGTTTCCAGCAAACTCTAGGTGCAAACTATTTAGAAACCTTCAGTCCTATAGTAAAGTCCCCTACAGTTCGTGTGATGCTAAGCTTGGCAGTAAATAATGGGTGGGATATACAGCAAGTTGACATCAATAATACATTCCTAAATGGTGAACTTACTGACACAATGTACATAACTCAACCTGAAGGCTTTGTCAATCATGCACAACCTCTTCATGTATGCAAACTGACCAAGGCCCTTTATGGCCTAAAACAGGCACCAAGAGCCTAGTTTGAGAAGGTTAAAAGAGCATTTTTACAATGGGGTTTCATTCATTCTTTGGTAGATCCAAGTCTCTTTGTTTGTAAAAAAGAAGAGAAAACCATTTATGTCTTAGTCTATGTAGATGATATACTACTCACTGGCAGTGACCCTACCTTTGTGCAAGCTATTGTCCAAGATTTAAATACTCAATTTGCCTTGAAAATTTTAGGATCTTTAAGGTATTTTCTTGGCTTTGAAGCTACACGGACTAATTCAGGCCTTCATATGAATCAAGCAAAGTATGCAAATGACCTTTTAGTTCAAACCAACATGGTGGATTGTGAGCCTTGAACTACACCAATGGCCATTAGCATTAGGTTAACTCTAGAAGACAGTGAGCTTATGATAATCCAACCCTTTATTGAAGCACAATAGGAGCACTATAGTACTTGACTTTATCTAGACCTGACATTGCTTATTGTGTCAACAAGTTGAGCCAATTTCTCATGGCTCCCACAAAATTATACTGGCAAGCGTGCAAGAAGCTACTTTGGTACATCAAAGACACATCTAACTATGGTTTACAGTTTACTAAAATCCATATATTCAACCTAGAATGATACATAGATGTTGATTGGGCTAGCAGCCTTAAGGACCACAAATCAGCCAGTGGATGCTATGTCTTCCTTGGGTCTAATCTACTTCAATGGACCTCTAGAAAACAAAAGGTTGTGGCCTTGTCATCTACTAAAGTAGAGTACAGAGCTGGCTAAGGCTCTACAAAATTAACTTGGTTTTCAATCTTTTCTCTAAGCTTAGTATTTTTTTGTCCGAAATTCCAATCATTTGGGGTGACAACCAAAGTGCTGGATCATTGGCCTCTAATCCTATCTTCCATGACAGGACTAAGCACATTGAGCTTGATGCTTATTATGTGTGAGAACAAGTCACTACCAATAAACTCAAGTTTAATATGTGCCAACTAAGTTTCAAAAGGCTAATATCTTTACTAAGGCTCTTCCAGCTTCTAGGTTTGAATTTCTAAGGGATAAACTTACATAAGAGCTCCTACTTCTCCTCCAAGTTGAGTTGATTTGATTGGATTAATGCTACAACAGCTTTGTTACAGTTGTTTTCAAAGTACCCTAGTGTTGAAAAGTTGTTCTTCTAAACTGATATTGCTTAATTGATTTGACGTATCATTTTGTGCTAAAAAGTTGCTGAAGAGTTGCTTGATGAGATAGTTTTGAAGAGTTGTTTGATGAGTTACCTTTGCAGAGTTATTTGATGAGTTACCTTTGCAGAGTTGTTTGATGAGTTATTTTGCCTCTGCTAAGGAGCTATTGGATGTTTCTACTGAAGAAGTTGTTTGGTGTTTTTGTTCATGATGTAGATTTGTTTGCTATGCCTCCTTACTTAACTACTGGCTCTTGATTGTTCTTCTGAAGTTTAGCTTATCACTAAGGTGTTTCTACTGTTCACAGCTGCTTGTTACTATCTTCTACCAAATTTCTAAAATCTCAAAGTGTTTCTTCTTAGCTGATTTTACTGGTGGCAGATTTCATTGATAATTCAAGCAAGTGTTTCTCTTTAATTACTTACCGAAGTTCAACTTAAGGGTTGATGTTAGGATGAGAAAATGAGTTGGTAGATTGACTAATTTAGAGCCTCTTGGAAGATTAGTTTACAGTGGAATGTTGACAAATACTGATATTGCAGAAGTCCAGTTCAAGGGTGGATGTTAGGATGAGAAAACATTAGAAAATGTTGACTCTTTGACTCTATCAAGTTGACCACATTGACTATTAAAAGTTCACCATTAGAAAGGCTAAGGCTGTTAAATCAGTTTCTGTTAAGACTGTGTCAGTTTGTTAATTCACTATATTAGTTTGTTAATTTAGTTTTTTATATAAATAGTAGTTTACCTGTTCTTGATTAATAATAACAAAAACCGATTACTCTTCGCAAACTTTCTCTCTAATTTTCTTGCACGTTCTTACATTTTCCTGGAAACTTGATTTCTCATTAGCATCATCATCATCAAACAAACCATGTTTGAACAACAGTCAAACAAACAAAGGTTAACAAGTATTTATAAGCCTACCAAAACATATGGAACCTGATTAAAAATAAAGAAAACCTCAAAGGATATTCAAAGAATTATAAGAGGTATATTCAGGCTCAAACACGCAAGAAAGAAGAAGATGGAAACAAACAATCGTTGCTTAACAAAACTCAAAGAAATGCGTAACAAACAAAGGGAACCTAAGTAAATGAATAAGTTGTAGAAGAAATTTCAGAGAGCACAACAATGGATGCACCAGGTTAAAGAAAATCCAAGGAAGAAGATGATAATACATAATCCTTGTTCAACCAATATCTTTAAGACATATGGCAGACAAAGCCTTCCAACTTTTGTTGGGACCACAGACAAAACCTTACCAACCTTGCAACACCACATTGGGATAGTAGGACACCTGTAAAGTTAGCTCTCACAAAAATAATGAAAGAAAATTAACTTGACAAGCAAGTTAAAAATGCCACCTGTACAAAAAGAAATATGACTGAGTGATTGTCTTCACATTGACACTAAGTGTCATGACATCAAAAGACTATGAAATGATTGTGCATAAACAATGTGATGTTGTGACATTAGAACATAGTGTAGCCACACATAATTCATAAGTTAACAAAATACTTACAAAGTGGAAGAACCATGGATTAAGTTGAAATTGTCGTTAGGTTTTGAGGTTTTGTCATTTAGATCACATAATGCCATTGAGTGTTTTAGAGAATGGTGATGAAGTCTTATTGGTTATAGATCATAAGAATATAGTTTCATTCAACCCTAGAAAAGGTCAAGTTAAGAAAATTTTGTTCTATGAAGGAAAAGTTAAAAAAGTTTTGTTGTATGCTCAAAATGCTCAAGTGATAGCTTCTTATGAGGAGACTCTTACTAGGAATCAATCTACCCAACGCAACGGAAAACAAAAATCAAAAGGATGAATCGATTCCTTTTATGCCAAGATCGGGGTATAGATTATATAGTTTACGTGTTAAATCAAAAATTATGCACAAAGATAATATCAATCCATTCAAGGATCAGAGATCTTACACACGTTTGGAGGCTCCTTCAAGTGTCTCTGAATTTGCTTTGCTACCGATTCAACGTAGAACCGCACGAACAGTGATTCACACGAAGACAATCCAAAGAACCAGCCCTTGTCTTGCTAGAACGAAGGGGTGGCTTCAAGAATCAAAGGCTTTCAAATGAACCAAGAAGAGAAAGAATTGCTCTTCAATCTCATGCCTTAGACGTGACAAATAGAGTGGGTAAGGGTGGCTGCATCTTTCTTTTCAATTGAATAATTATTGAATTCATTATTCTTTTTAACTCAACTTGCACTTATATAGTGCATGAGTTAAAACCCTATTCCCATATGGAATGGGCATGTGCTCCAACCCTAATCCACCCTTGTATCCAAACACTCTTGTTTTGGTATTTTAAATTTAATTAATAATAATAATTCATTTAAATATATGCGTACATATATTTAAATATAATCTCACTTAGCAACAACCTTAGCAAATTTAATTGCATTGTGAGATTACCAAAATACCCTTTCGTTCTAAAAGATGAAAATATCCCTCGCACAAACTGATTCTTAAATTATCTTATAAGTGTGTGAGTCGTAACCTCCTCATCATATCGGTAGTGATTATTATCACGATTAACACCAATTAATCGTCTTACTACACACAGACCAAGATTGGCCTCTAGCAAGGCATTATGGTCACTCGATAGATTTAGATTTAACGAAATACAGCTACCTATCAACGATATGGTTACTGTGCAATCAAATCATTTCATCATCTGTTATCTCATTGAGATTGAGGTACATAAATAGTGTTAACCTTATTTATCCTTGATACTTTTATATTCAGTTACTGGACCAATGACCGGAATAATAAATTGGTTTGAGCAACAACTCAATCCCACTGTGGCCGTAGATTTAGTGTCATTGCCATTTACTGAATTGCAAAGTGAGATAACTTCTCCCACACTCGAAAGTGATGAATCCTTTGTCGATCCACCATAGTCTTGATACACTCCTCGATGTAGCCAATCACTACCGTATTGATAGCTCTGAATAGAACTACGTTGGGCTAGTGTCAAACCACACCAATTGGTGCACAAGGCGCTCTGGTGATCTCAAGTCTAAGGATCACATACACCACCATTCATTAGAGGATTTGTTCCATAGACACTGGGGTTACCACCTATATGGAATCCTCTAGTGGGTCAGTCCAGTGAACTTACCTCTAGCAAGCACACATGTGTTGCACTAGGTTGTCGGCAAACAACGACCTTGACAAGTGAAATCAGTCACTGCCTTTTGACAGGGTCGTTCAACACTATGATAGTCTTACTGTATTATCTGTGTCCTTGGTCAGAATAATACTGGGGCTACGGGCATTTCTAGAATGGCCACCATATGTGATCACAAGGTTCTCAATATCAAGATTTGAAACACTTGATACCCTCGTCATAGTTCTACCATCCTAAAGACATATATCACACTACAAGAATTTAGGCTTCTCATAATAAAATAATTTGTTACTATAAATATCAAAATTGTGACCATTTCGCAAATGTGAGAAATTGTATTGGTCACCAGGTTGGTCACATTAAGCTCGTACTCTTAATTATATGGTGACAAGAGAGCGTTTTGTCACTATAGCTTAATTATTTATTGTGACGATAATAATTTGTCACTTTAAACTAATTTATTGTGATAAATTATTTGTAACAATAAAAGGTAATTTTTATCAATATAAGTAATATTTTGTCATAACTGATTTACATTTAAAGACCAAATGATAAGATTTATGGTGAGAAAATAATATATTATGACAAAATTGATTTTGTCAAAATTGTAAATAGTGACTAAATTAGTTTTTCATAATTTTAACAGTGACAAAAATTTATGTGTCAATGACTTTACTGTGACAAAATTTATTTTGTCACATGTTTGTTTATATGACAATATTATTTGTCAAAAATTGTAGTAACTGAAATAATTTTGTACAAAATTTAATAGCATGACAAATAATTTTTAGAGCTCAAAATGCATTTTCAAACCACTTATTACATAAATTGGGAGAATTCAACATCAAATAATATGAGGCTGAATGCAATGCATTATATAAATTAACAAATTCAACTTTAAAGCTTACAAAACAATAAATGGAGGTTTCAACAAAGGCATTAGATTTAGATCTAATGTTAATAATTCAACAAAGGTATCTCTTATAAATTTACACATTCTCCACTAATATGGAGATAAAAATGAACACAAGTCAGCATATCCTCCATGAAGAAAACAATATCCTCAACCACAGTTCAGACAAACATGAAGAAAGTAAGATTAAGATGGTCATGTTTCTGCATCATAGACTTCATCACCTGCACAAAAAAACAGTAATGAATAAAAATATAGCATTAAACATAAAATGAATTTAGTAATTGGTGCAATGTGATGTACCTCGAGAGCCATTCATTCTGGGATACCCTTCAAAGATAGGTCCTATGGACATCATAATCCAATAAGCTAAATACAAAAAAGACCTCCATATAGATGACAGTAAGCAATATAATTCAACCAATGGATCATACATCAGCAGGGACTCCACAGAGCATGAGAGCAATCAAAACAAGATCAAGGAATGTGTAACCAAGCAGCATATCCAGTGCCTTTGTTTCCACCAAAACAAAAACTTAGAGAAAAGAAAACCTGCAAAAGAAAACAATTCATCATTTATCTCAGAATACGCACTAGCAATTAGCAAGTAAACAGAGATGTAGAATACAACAACAAAAACTTATTAATATTTTAATAAAAGAAATTTCGTTCAATGAACTTCCTTAAAATCATTCCACACCACTGACGTCTTAGCTCTCTTTTTTCTTGCAAATGGATTAACGTCACCCTCTTCATTACCAACAGTTGCAATGGTTTCAACAGTTTCATTGAGGGTGGTGGACCATGTCTCTAAGTCCTCAATATTACTATCCATTGCAATCGACTCGCCCCTCTACTGTAGTTCTGAGGACACCTCAGGTTGGGTGGCAGTGAGGGTGGGATTAGAACTTGATGCCATTTATACTGCAAAATTTTAAAAGCACGTGAATATTTTTCCCTACCTTTCAAACTCAATAACATATAGTTAGGACGTTCAAATCAATTAATTAGGATTTTAAGGCAAATATTATAATTGGAAGTTTGATCCCCAAGATGATTGAATACCAGTATTCACCCTTATTATAAAGATGTGCATCCAAATCCTCCAAAACTTTATAAAAAAAAACTCGCAACTCTGTCAAGTCAGATCAAACATCTTGAAGAGCACCAACCTACACCACAGTAATCAGAACAAGTTAATGCACACAAGACATTTAAAAATATCTATATATATTTGACTTCAGAATCGAAGCCCAAAAAACAAAAATATTAAGCTCTTTGAAGCTATGCCAACACGTCAAACCAACATCTGAAAAGATAACAATAAAATTGAGCTTTATGGCTTTTATTGAAACTTGGATTCACAAGTTTTTAAGCCAGAAGCCATCAAATCAAGAAATTTGACTTCAAAATTCCAAGTCAACAAGTATCAAATGGGAAAAGTAAAGTAGAATAGAGCTTTTTCAACTATCTTTTTCTTACCCATTTCGGCTAATATTTATAAACAGCCAGTAAACACATTTCTTTGGCTTTAAAATTTCTATTTTCTAAATTTGAAATGAATGGTGAATGAAGAAATTGAAAGTTTGAAACCAACCCAAAAACTCGAATGGTGAATGGAGACATTGAAACCAACCCAACAACTCACCATTCACAACTTAGAAGTCAACTCAGACGAGATACAAACAAATGGAGACGACAAAAAGCGAAGGTCTCAAGCTTCGAAGTATTGGTCTGATTGTATCAAAGTAGCGGCTACTCGAGAGTTAAGAGATGAGAAGAAATCGCTCGGCTAATCCTCTTGAATGACAGACGAAATCAGATTTCTTCGACTGGAATGCTTGAATACGTGAAGAATGCAAAGATAATTAGTTTTGCTAAGATCAGATGAATGAGCCCTAGACAAGGTGCTACTATTTGGAATGCGAAGAATAGAATGAGTGACCTAGGGATTTTGGGTAATGCAAATACACGAGCCCATTCGAACTTACAAGCCTTTGCAGATATATTCAAAGATTTTAAGATTTTAAGAATTAAAAAATTAATAAAAATGAAAATGTATAATAATTACTAATCCTAATTTATAAATTTGTATTTGTAATTTATAATTATAAATAATAAAAAGTATTGAAATTCAATTATATTTCAATGTCTCGTTATTTTATTATATTTCATAGTGATTATATATTTTTTAATTGATATAAATACAAAATGTCACTAAATATAATATAGAAAATATTTTTATAATAATAAATCGAAATTATCATAATTTATAAATATTAAAATTAAATATTTTTACAAAGAACGTGGGCTGGTAGACCCACGACACGGTCCAAGGCACGACCCGATATTTAGCGGGTTGTGCTGGGAGCCTTTAAATTTGGTAGGCTAGCATAGCACAATATGGCACGAATTTTTGCAGGCCTTGACATGACATGGCCCATGACATGATGAGCCTTGAATTTTTAGGCATGGTACAACCCACCGCTGGCTCTAACCCCACCCCACCCATTTTTCATTCATTTGCTATGATCTTAAGTTAGGTAATATGCTTAACTAGTCTCTATGGATCGACCTTTGTTTGCTACTAATACAAGTTGTAAGTAGAGTATGCATTAGCAGTTCATGAATTTTATTGTGTAATTTTATTCAGTTTGAATTTGATTTGTATTCTTGTATCGTTAAAGCCAAAAATGGTACATCATATTTACATTTATAAAATTATTAATGATTTTGTATTTTTTTACAATTTTTTGGCCTTTTCAAGTTTTTAAATATAAAAAGGTAAAAATTAATAATAAAATTAATAATTTAACAACTGATTAGGAACTGAAATTTGGGAACAAATATTTGCAACGGATTGAAATGTGTTGCTACGATTTTACAAAGAAAGTTTTTTTTTTCATAGCTAATTTGTTGGTAATTTATTTTAGCAAATTTCTTTGATCTACCTAGATATAGCAAAACTCGACCTGCCTCTGTCACCCCCTGATCCAAACCAAATTTCCTAGCCCTTGACGTCGTACTTGATCCTATATGTTAATTAGGTTTTTTTTTTTTTTTTTTTTTTTAAGTGGCATGTATGCTAAAATTATGAATGAGTTTTTTTAGCAAATTTTTGTTACAAAATATCACATTTTATTTGACTAAAATATTTTGTCATTAATACCTTGATTTTAACATTTATAAATAATAATTTTTTTTTTTTTTTTTGGGGTAATGATAAATGATTCTTTTGTGATAAATTAGTTTGTAATTATAGCATGCATTATTAAATATAGTGACAAAAGTTTTTTATGATGGCTATGTTTGTCATAATAAACAATTTATTTTGATGCTTAAATTTTAACTCAAATTTTTGTCATTAATACCTCTGTTTTAGCATATATTATGACAAATTTTTTTGTAATAATAAATAAATTCTTTTTGTGACAAAATAATTTGTAGGTATAGGATGTATAACTAAATTTAGTGGCAAAAATGTATTATGACAAAATATGTTTGTCACAATAAACAAAAAAATTTGTGACGAAATATTATGATGAAAATGTTTTTCTTCACTATATTTCTTATGGGTTTCTTTATTGTGATAAAATATTTTGACAATATTTTTTTTAGTCACTGTATATTTTCTTTGTCATACTTAATGTGATGTTTCCTTATTTTGTCATAATACATGTATTACTTGTGACAAAATAACATTTGACAAAATTAATTTTGTCACAATATAATATATTTCTTGTTGTGTCAATACATATAGATATGATTTACATGATATAGTAGAAAATGTCTTTTTTATTGATTAATAAAAATAGCATAATTGATTGGTTCTAGGACACCTACTCCAACAACTCTTATTTCAGCAAATCGTTTCAGTATGGCATGATCAGAAAATGATAAGTGTATATATATATATATATATATATAATATATATATATATATATATATATATATATATATATATAATATATCTATATATAGAGAGAGAGAGAGAGAGAGAGAGAGAGAGAGAGAGAGAGAGAGAGAGAGAGAGAGAGAACTTTATGTAATTATTTTTATGCATTTTCAGATGAGTTTGGAGAATAACTTTTCTCACCCAAGGATTGCCTTAATGACACTTTCTCGTCCAAAAAGTTCCAAAATATCAATTTAGTACCCAAAGCACAATTCTGTTTGTAGATTTCCTAATGGAAAAGGGCAAAATGGTCAAAAGACCCTTAATAGTAAGGGTAGGATGATCAATTAATATTTTGAATTAAAAATCAAAATTTACAATTGGAGTACAGGGTTGGGGTGTTGACACGTGTCCATCAAAGTTGACATTAGAAAGAAAAGAAAAGGAAACGCAAAAGTCATTAAACTTTTGCATGTTTTAGATCTGGAAGCAACGACTTTTGGGATTTCAGCTGATGGCCCCGACTGCATTCTAGTGATTGTTTATGGTGGCCAGTGAGTGTTACCGATAAGGTAGACTGGCGGTCGACGAGTTTGGATTTTTGGGTTCGTGTATAGTGTTCATGATAAGAGGATCTTACTAATCGACATTCCACCACTGGGTATTGTTTCTTCCTTGGTGACTCACTCATCTCTTGGCAAAGTAAGAAACAATTAGTTACAGCTCAATCTAGCATATATAGAAGCCGAATATTGTGTCTTAGCAGATACCACTACCAAACTACTTCGGCTTCGTTGGCTCCTAGAAGATATAGGTGTTGCTCATTCCTCTGCCATTCCTATTCATTGTGATAATCAGAGTGTCATACACATTGCTCATAATGACGCCATCCATGAACGCACTAAACACATTGAGATTGATTGTCACTCCATTCGCCACCACATCGCACAAGGCACTATTGACTTGTTATTTGTCCACTATGTAGATCAATTTGTCGATGTCTTCACAAAAGCTCACACCTAGGACGATTCACGGATTTAGTTTCCAATCTCAAGCTGGAATCTACATTACCACCTTGAGCTTGAGGGGGGTGTTAGCCACAATCAAGCAAAGCTTGATCCATGGCTTGAATCAAGCAAAGCTTGATTTTAGCCATTAGCATAAATTATGAGCATGATTCTAGCATGTAGTGTAAGTATAAATAGAGCTCTTGTACATTGGAAAATACAAACTTGAAATACAATTTCATTCTTTGTTTTTCTCTCTAGAATTCTTTGTCTTTCTATCTTAAATTCTAATAATAGGGAAATGCCTAAAATTTTGTTAAGTCAATTGGCCAGTAATGATGTGGATTTGAGTTCGATTGTTCTTGAAATATTGATTTGTTGATGATATTTTTGCTTATCTGTTGTGCAGTAATTACTGGTATGGGAATAGCTATCAACTACATTATCCATTTACTCTATATCCACAAGGGTTACTAGACCTTAGAGATGTTGTCAGAAAATCATGGAGTTTATGCATGTGGGAAACTATGATACCACAAGGGTTACTAGACCTTAGAGATGTTGTCAGAAAATCATGGAGTTTATGCATGTGGGAAACTATGATAGCCGACCTAAGCGGAAGCAATCAACACAACGATCGGTCAGAAATGGTCAAGGCCCTCCTTTTATCCCACACACACGTACACCCACACAGATTCTAACACCATCTAAAAGGGCTAGTGAAAATTAAACAACCACATAAATAGAGAACATAAATATAAATGAAGAACATGTACATAAATGAAGAACAAGAACATAAATGAAAACATAAATATTAAACATGTTAAAGAACATAAATTAACACATAAATTAAAACATATATCGGATCTTTTGCTATCTATAACATTTTCAGAGTATTACAACACCCTTGAGGTTGAGGGAAACTTAGAAATATGAAAGAAACATGGAAGAATGTAAGGGAGATGTGTAGAAGAAAGTATGGAAATGTATGGAAAAGAAGAGTGAGAGAAATAAAAGTGTTTGCAAAGTTTTTACAACAAAGTTCCTCCTCCTCCGGGAAGGGAAAGCCTTTATTTATAGATACAAAGGAGACAAGCTCTCATAAATGAGGCATTAAGTACAAGACAAACCTTTTTGACTTTTTTTTTTTTTTTTTTTTTTTACATTAAGTAGCCCTACATTGTTGACAAAGCTAAAGCTTACAAACCTTGACTTTTTTACAAAGGCTACGGAGAAATTACAATGAAAAGGCAAATTGCCATTTAGTCCACTCAATTTTACATAAAGGACACACATTTAATTTAATAAAGGCGCGCAGATCTTTAGTCGTCTGACAAATTGGTAACGTGCCACGATTCTCATCCTGGAAGTCGAGACAACCCATTGATTGAATCCGTCAGCAGGGATTGTCGGGGAGTTTGTCTGGATGAGTATCCAGAAATGTCTGGAATCGAGAGTGTTGGCGCTGCAGATGTAGTGGTGCATTCACGTATTGTTGTCCGCTGGATTATGGAGATAGTAATCACGAGCCTGCTGAAGCTCTTCTTCCTGCACAGTTATCTGGCTGTGAGTTTGGTACCACCATTCGGGATAAGATGAATTGTCATCGGATTGAGCATTGATGGAACGTATGCACGTCTGTTTGGCTTGGAGCAATTTCTCAGTTGTATCTAGGAAAGATTCCCACGGAGCATCATCGTGAAAGGATGGCCATAGTGCATCTGGAATATCGATTTTTTTCAAAAAGGATTTTTTGAATTGATCTAGTCTCAAGGATGATCAAACATATTGTGGACAAGATCGTATGGATAAGACCGATGAAAAGTGGCTTGATGGTGAAAAATATATGCCATCAGATCGGATAGAGGATGTCTGTGAAAAAAACATTATGACCATGCCATTTTGGAAGACATAGGACCTTTGTATCGGGCAAGTTGGTGAGCAAACACAGATTTCCATTTGTCGAGGGTTTTGAACCATCGGAGAAAAGTCATCATAGTGCAAGTCAGGGGTTGAGGTTGACTGGTATTGGAAATTATTTTCAACATATGATGGATCAGGAATTGAATAGCAATGTGGTTTGAGTAATAATACCAAAAGAACCATAATAATTCTTCTGGAAATATGATATCAAGACCTGGAGGTAAACAAAGATTTTTGAAAAAGGGTAATGATGGACCCCTAACATATCATACTGGATTGACCACATTTTTCAATGCTTGAAGTTGGTAAGAAAACATGAGGGTGTAGCATTTTCATCAATGGTACGAGTTCGAACAAGGTCATCAAATTCAGGAGGTACATCGGGAGGATGGTTTGGTGAAGAGGATGATGAACAAGAACGGACTGGGTTAATGGTTGGAACATAAACATGGAAGAGGTTTGATCTAGGGTTTAGGAAACCAACTTGTTTCGTTTTAGGTCTGGATAAATAATCTCAATGGTGTTGGTGTGACCTTTGATATGCTGGACGGTGAAGGAATATTTACTGAACCATTCTGCCCAACGAAGTAACTGCTGATGTGGAACCTTTTTCTTATGGAAACGAAGCATTTGATCAAAGACTTCATTCCGTTCACAAAGAATGATGTCCAACAATGGAAATTCAAACCTTTCAATGGCATTTTTGACTGCTAATACTTCCTTGAAAGTAGAATGATCTGCTGTGGTGGTTTGAATTGTCCACCTCTGGTATCCGCACAGATGTCTACCTTGTCGTCATCTTGTTCCAAAAGTACTGCACCCCAATGAGTGTCACTAGCATCCGTCTGAAGAAGTCGTTTCCCCGAAGAAGAATCTTCAATGGCTGTGTATGGAAGGATGAGCGCTTGAGACTCTTGACTGCATTTGTCTGCTTTTCAGACCATTCTGGAGTTCTTCTTAAGCATCTGGGAAAGTGGAGTAGTGAAACGAGAAATTTGGGGATGAAACAGCGCATGTAATTGGCAATTCCCAAGAATTGTTGTATTTCTTTCTTGGTTGTGAGAACATCTGGGATTTTTGCAATTCATTAGCAATAGAGGCTGAAGATCATACTTGCCGTCAGCAATCACCATACCGAGAAAATCAATCTTTGTTTGCCCCAATTGCATTTTCTCTCAGAGAGCATGATACCATAGGTGTGGATGATACAGCAAAGTCACGAAGAAGACGTATATGAGATTCCTCGTCGTTTGAAAAGAGAAGTAGATCATCGATATAAATGAGACATGTATGCAGAAGGGGAGCAAAAATCTTCGTCATGGCTTCTGAAACAGGGAAGGAGCGACTTTTAGTCCAAAGGCTGACTGTCCACTGGTAGTGGTGATGGGGTATACAGAAAGCAGTCTTATGACGATCATCAGGATGAATTCCAACTGCCAAAAGCCAGCTTTGAGATCAAATTTTGAAACATCTTTGCATTATGGAGATTTGCAAAAAGGACTTGTCTGGAAGGCAGAGGAAATTATCATCACGAAGGAAGAAATTCAAGCTGATAATTGATGACCGTCTGAGTTTTCCTCTGGCCTGTTCGGCCCGTTTATTGACATAAAAAGCTTCACATGCCCATTGAGAGTCTGTGGGTTCAAGCAATCCTTGAGATAAAAGCTGAGTACTTCTTGTTGGCGAGACTGAGATGTTCTGGTGACATGCGGAATGACTAGCTTTAGTGGGATTGTAATCTTCGCTCTTGATAAATGAAGACGGATAAAGAAATCTGAATTCTTCCATAATGGATGAGCACATTTAGTGAGAAAACAGCATGAAATCTGCGCAAGAACGAGAAATAAGCTGGTTCTTGATCTGCTCAATAGGATTGCCTTCAATCTGGAATAAATTAGGCTGTGTGGTCCGGATTGAAAAAACTCTTGTAACGAACACCATCGGAGGATTCTAAGTTTATTGAGTTAGAATAAACATCAAAACCTAGAACCATGTCTTTGCCAGGTAGATCGGAACCAAGAACTTTATGAAAAGTGAAAACATCCTGGGAAAATTTGATTTTAATGGGTTTGCTAATCAGATGAGTAATGAAGGTCTCACTATTAGCAGTGTAGAATATTTCCTGATGAGGTTTCCACTGAAGGCTGAAGGATCTTAGGGTTGATAATAGTACAGTAGCACCAGTATCAAAGAATGCAATGACGAAATAGGATTTGAGTATTTAGTAGGGAAGATCTGAACTTTTGCTGTAGGTATTGACATGAGAAGGCTAATGATGGGAGGATTGTGGTGCTTGTTGGATATGGTAGAAATAGTGACAATCATCTGAATCAGGTACTCAGTATCAGTGGCTGCAAACTGGAAATGGTGTCTGAGGTGGGTTCGTCATCCATTAAAACCAACTTTCAACATCATCATCAGAAAAATCGATACTGTGAGCTGAGAAAGTTGTTGCATCATTTTGACTGACTGCTTAGACTTGTTTGGACAATTTTTGGCAAAATGACCCGGCGGTTGCATAAATAACACCGATTAGATCGTTTGCCTTTGCGTTTCCTTTTGCGAAGAAACTTGCGGTTCTTGAAACGTCGAAACTTGCGCCGAGCCGGAGCATTAGGTGGAGAAAACTTGACGCTCTAGAATGAAACTTCTTCTTGGTAGGACAAGAACATGAGCGATCTGATTTGCACTTGATCTGCATTCTGGTCGTTGACAAACCTTGTCAACTGTTTAGAACGCTTCTATAATCATCAAAAATTGTTTTTGAGAACAGAGCTTTTCCAGAGCAAGAATAACAAACTGGTAAATTTCACCAAGAGAGTAGAGCCAAGTTGTTTGTTCTGGACTGCATAAGCTTGGTTGCTTCATGACTTAGGGATCAGGAATTGTGCCAAAGGCTTGCTTCATATTAGGATCATCCATGCCCCTAAGGATATGATATCGTTTGAACCATCTCTTTGTAATGCCTGTCAAGATCTTTCTTTTTTAGAGAACACATCGCATCTTGAAATATTCTTCTCTGAC
Organism: Pistacia vera; assembly: GCF_008641045.1. NCBI lineage: Eukaryota > Viridiplantae > Streptophyta > Magnoliopsida > Sapindales > Anacardiaceae > Pistacia > Pistacia vera. Next base: position 640,516 of record NW_022195077.1, on the reverse strand, counting down.
TTGGTTCTCATAAAGATGAGGTAATCCACAGAACTCATCATACAGGAGATACAGGGCTTGGTTGATATCTGGCATTTGGATGAACAAATTTTGTCTATACTCTGAAGACTTATCCACCAATCACGAGAATGCCTCCAATCTAGCTGTAAACTGCGTAAGTACAGTAGAGACTTGGGCATTAGGTTTTAGCATTTCACTTGTAACCACCTGAAATTCATACATTCGAGCTCTCCATTGTGTGGAGGAAGAATCGACAGTAAAAGTGTGGAGCTTTGCTGAGTTTTATAAGAGTCACGTTCAGCCGGAGTATGACGATTTCGATACATAGGCGGAGAGTCTGGAATGAGTCATCACCTTCAGGCATCTCATCATCGATCTCAGAAACAACAGGTGGTCTGGACGTTCAGGTTGATGGGTCATCAGTTGGGGATAAACATAGGATTTTGATCAGAAGTATCACGTCAGAGTCAAATTCACTTTCAAATGTTCATCAGGTGAAGGTATGTGGCTTCTGATTCTGATTCTGTTGGAAGGTTGATAGAATCCTCAGAAAGACCCGAAGCGGCAAGACGTTGTCTTTCTGCCATGTCTCGCAAAAAGAGCTCATAAATTGGAGGAGACAGGATTTTCGGAAGAGTCAGGATGTGCAGAAGGTTGGCGGTCTTCCATCATCATGTGGCATTGGACCTTGTCCTTAGATAAAGAACGCTGAGGCTTAGGATGGAGGATCTGATGACTGGAAGAGAAAGAGCAGGAAATTCAGCGGATGGGATCCGCGGTTTAGCAGAATACTTGTCTCTCTTCTTTGTTTCTCGTTCCAGCTTGATCTTTTCATCACGTTCTTTACGGAGCTTGGCATATAATTGTTCAGTGTTGCCAAAAGCTTGAACACACCAGAAGGGATATGAGGTGAGACAACGGTTGGCTAATTTTTGGGAAAGGGGAAAAAGAGGGTTGTGGCCATGCTGTTGTGGAATCAAAAGGGTTTGGTACCAATGAAATTTCGGGAAGTCTGTGGTTGTCTGAGTTTTTGCTTAAGATATTCCTGCTGAAGCGATGCCATTTGGGTTTTTAATGACTTCATTCTGCTTCCTTCTGAAGAACTGAGTTGAATAGCCATGAGGAGCTACTGACAATATGCATTAACTCCTGATGGAGCTGATCAATCGCGTTTTGGAATGATCAATTTGCTTTTGTAGCCGAGAAATCAGCAGAGTTTGGTTCTGGGCTGAGAGTCCACCTGATGAGCTACTAAATCCATTTTTGTTCAAGTCTAGTCATGGTTTTGTTTTGGGCTAAAGCATTTTCAGTTTGCCAATTGGAGACTGCTTCAGCTTGGGAGAGTTTGGGCGTGGATCCATCAGGTTGTATAACTTTGAAGGAACCACTTTGGTTGTTGAGTGGCAGTTTCTTGAAGGGAAGGAAAATCTGTGTCATAATTGGAATGTTGTCCTGTCTTTGTGGGCTCGGGATTGGATCATCATGACGGACTGATGGTGGAATATGAGCAAGGGGTGAATGGGTTGGTTTATGTTCTTTGGCAATCCACCGCAGAGCTATTGATAACATGGTAAAGGCTTTTTGAAGTAAGTGATTTTGTAAGTTTGGATAGTTTTAAAGGATTTAGGTTGAAGTTTCGGAGGGATGTCCCATGAGGGATTACTGATGGTGAATCTTTTCTGGGTGGTGGAGAATTTGACATAATAGTCATTTACCAGATGGTTGACCAAGAAGACCAACTTCGGATCATGGTCTTCAACGGGAATGAAGATCTGTCTGACTGCAGCGAGCTTTCTTCTTTTTTCTGTTGAAATAGCTTCGTCTTGGAAGATAATGCTCATCGATTTCCCAAATAGGATCATCACGCGCATTTTGAGCATGGCAGTCAAGATCAAATGGAGTGTGACCAGTGACTGGATCATATTGATGGTAGACAGGAGCACCAATTTTAAAAGAATGAATCGAAATCCAGGTTCCCGTACTGTGGTAGTGGTCTGACTGAGTAATCATGAATTGAGTTTGTCGAAAACTCAAAGGTGGAGCACTGGGAGTTGCTGGAGACTTAAATCTGATAGTTTTTGTTCCGTCACTGTTGTCATGCATGGTAGATTCTGTAGAAACCACCGAGTCTCTTTTTGTTAGAGACCGTAACTCGTCACCCAAGAGTCGGTAACAATTTAATCAAATTATCTCTGGAAATTTGCCTGGAATATTGATGCAGTGAGGAGTATTCTGAGAGTCACAGTGAGAAGTAGTGCATCAGTAGTCGTAGGGATAGCGAGATCAAGAGCATGGTCTTGGATTCGCCAAACCATTTGATAATGCAAAGTAGCTGCAAATCTTCCTGGATTTAATCTGCACCAACAATCTGTAATTGAACTTTAAGAGCCTTAGAGCAATGAACATCAGAGAGAGACATATTGAAATTGGGAAACAGTGTCATGATGATTGTCCCAGCATTCAAAGTTGTCTGTGCTGTCCCGATACAAGCATGTTGATATTGGACAAATCTGGTGTCCAATAAAGCAATTCGAACTGAGACCGAAGTCCTTTTCTGCCATGATAAGAGAGAGCGAGCCGATAGCGCCAAAGTGCACATGAAGTATCCTTCACGGATCCATTGAGTAATGGATTCTTGAGGGATTTCTAAAGTAACATATTGTTCTTGGGATGTGGCTGGAATTTGACACTTGTCAAATGTACTAGTCTGGACATACTCTTTAACTGGCTTTCTGGAAGACTACAAGAGTTTTAAAGGTTTTAGAACAAAGAAACGTAGACTTGGAAAAGGCGGTGTGTAAGGATTTCAATGGGGGGAATAGTGTCTTGGATTTTTTGATTTTCTGGGATAAGGATTTTCATACAGACTGTCTACTTTAGAAGAAGATCTAGATAAACTAGTATTTATGGAGCAGTAACGTAGATAAAGCTGAAGAGGATTCCATGGACGTAAATTCAACCTTTTAGTGTAATATCACCTCAAACGGTAAAGATAGCACAAGACCGAAGATTACATATAAACATAAGTTAATAAACAGTGAAATAAACATAACATAGAAATAGAGAAAGAAACATAACCAAAACTTAAAGAGCCAATATCTGAGGGGAGGTAATCCTCCGCACACACAGAAATTGGAACCAATAAGTGGACTTTCGATTCATTCTTTTCAAACTCGGGTGCTCCTGTCTACCATCAATATGATCCAGTCACTGGTCACACCCATTTGATCTTGACTGCCAATGCTCAAAATGCCGTGATGATCCTATTTGGGAAATCGATGAGCATTATCTTCCAAGACGAAACTATTTCAACAAGAAAAGAAGAAAGCTCGCTGCAGTCAGACAGATCTTCATTCCCGCTTTGAAGAACATGATCCGAAGTTGGTCTTCTTGGTCAACCATCTGGTAAATTTGCCTATTATGTCAAATTTTCTCCACCACCAGAAAGATTCACCATCCAGTAACCCTCATGGGACATCCCTCCGAAACCTCAACCTAAATCACCTTTAAAACTATCCAAACTTACAAAATCCCCTTACTTCAAACAGCCTTTACCATGTTATCAACAGTCTCTGCGGTGGATTGCCAAAGAACATAAAACCAACCCATTCACCCCTTGCTCATATCCACCTTTCAGTCCGTCATGATGATCCAATCCCCTGAGCCCACAAAGACAGCAACATTCCAATTATGACACAGATTTTCCTTCCCTTCAAGAACTGCCACTCAACAACCAAAAGTGGTTCCTTCCAAAGTTATACAACCTGATGGATCCACGCCCAAACTCTCCCAAGCTGAAGCAGTTCCAATTGGCAAACTGAAAATGCTTTAGCCCAAACAAAACCATGACTAGACTTGAACAAAAACTGGATTTAGTAGCTCATCAGGTGGACTCCCAGTCTCAGAACCAAACTCTGCTGATTTCTCGGCTACAAAAGCAAATTGATCATCTCCAAAACCGGATTGATCAGCTCCATCAGGAGTTAATGCATATTGTCAGGACTCTCATGGCTATTCAGCTCAGTTTTCTTCAGAAGGAAGCAGAAATGAAGTCATTAAAAACCCAAATGGCATCGCTTCGCAGGAATATCTTAGCAAAACTCAAGACAACCACGACTTTCCCTGAAATGTCATTGGTACCAAACCCTTTTGATTCCACAACAGCATGGCCACAACCCTCTTTTTCCCCTTTCCCAAAAATTAGCCAACCGTTAGTCTCACCTCATATCCCTTCTGGTGCTGTTCAACTTTTGGCAACACTGAACAATTTATGCCAAGCTCCGTAAGAACGTGATGAAAAGATCAAGCTGGAACGAGAACAAAAGAAGAGAGACAAGTATTCTGCTAAACGCGGATCCCATCCGCTGATTTCCTGACTCTTTCTCTTCCAGTCACTCAGATCCTCCATCTCCTAAGCCTCAGCGTTCTTTATCTAAGGACAAGGCTCCAATGCACATAATGATGATGGAAGACCGCCAACCTTCTCACATCCTGACTCTTCCGAAAATCCTGTCTCCTCCAATTTTATGAGCTCTTTTTTGCGAGACATGGCAGAAAGACAACGTCTTGCCGCTTCGGGTCTTTCTGAGGATTCTCTATCAACCTTCCAAACAGAATCAGAATCAGAAGCCACTATACCTTCACCTGATGAATCATTTGAAAGTGAATTTGACTCTGACAGTGATACTTCTGATCAACATCCTCATGTTTATCCCCAACTGATGACCCATCAACCTGAATCGTCCAGACCACCTGTTGTTTCTGAGATCGATGATGAGATGCCTGAAGGTGATGACTCCATTCCAGACTCTCCGCCTATGTATCGACAATCTCGTCATACTCCGGCTGAACGTGACTCTTATCAACTCAGCAAAGCTCACACTTTTACTATCGATGATCTTCCTCCACACAAATGGAGAGCTCGAATGTATGAATTAGCAGCCTGGTTACAAGCTGAAATGCTAAAACCTAATGCCCAAGTCTCTACTGTACTTACGCAGTTTACAGCTAGATTTGGAGGCATTCTCCGTGATTGTGGATAGTCTTCAAGTATAGACAAAATTTGTTCATCCAAATGCCGATATCAACCAAGCCCTTTATCTCCTGTATGATGAGTTCTGTGGATTACCTCATCTTTATGAGAACCAAGTCAGAAGAATATTTCAAGATGCGATGTTTTTCTCTAAAAAAGAAAGATCTTGACAGGCATTACAAAGAGATGGTCAAACGATATCATATCCTTGGGGGCATGGATGATCCTAATATGAAGCAAGCCTTTTTGGCATCAATTCCTGAATCCCTAAGTCTGAAGCAACCAAGCTTATGCAGTCCCAGAACAAACAACTTGGCTCTACTTCTCTGGTGAAATTTACCAGTTTGTTATTCTTGCTCTGGAAAGCTCTGTTCCAAAAACAATTTTTTGATGATTATATGAAGCGTTCTAAACTTGACAAAGGTTTGTCAACGACCAGACTTGCAGATCAAGTGCAAATCAGATCGCTCATGTTCTTGTCCTACCAGAAGAAGTTTCATTCTAGACGCGTCAAGTTTTCTCCACCTAATGCTCCGGCTCGGCGCAAGTTTCGACGTTTCAAGAACCGCAAGTTTCTTCGCAAAAGGAACGCAAAGGCAAACGATCTAATCGTGTTATTTATGCAACCGCCCGGGTCATTTTGCCAAAAATTGTCCAAACAAGTCTAAGCAGTCAGTCAAAATGATGCAACAACTTTCTCAGCTCACATATCGATTTTTCTGATGATGATGTTGAAAGTTGGTTTTCAATGGATGACGAACCCACCTCAGACCATTTTCCAGTTTGCAGCCACTGATACTGAGTACTCTGATTCAGATGATTGTCACTATTTCTACCATATCCAACAAGCACCACAATCCCTTCCATCATTAGCCTTCTCATGTCACATACCTACAGCAAAGTTCAGATCTTCCCTACTAATACTCAAATCCTATTTCAGTCATTGCATTCTTGATACTGGTGCTACTCGTACTATTATCAACCCTAAGATCCTTCCAGCCTCTCAGTGGAAACCTCATCGAAATATTCTACACTGCTAATAGTGAGACCTTCATCTCATCTGATTAGCAAACCCATTAAATCCAAATTTTCCCAGGATGTTTCACTTTTCATAAAGTTCTTGGTTCCGATCTACCTGGCAAAGACATGGTTCTAGGTTTTGATGTTTATTCTAAACTCAATAACTTAGAATCCTCCCTGATGGTGTTCGTTACAAGATGTTTTCCAATCCTGGACCACACAGCCTAATTTATTCCAGATTGAAGGCAATCCTATTGAGCAGATCAAGAACCACTATTTCTCGTTCTTGCGCAGATTCTCATGCTGATTTTCTCACTAAATGTGCTCATCCATTATGGGAATTCAGATTTCTTTATCCTCTTCCATTATCAAGAGCGAAGATATCAATCCCACTAAAGCTAGTCATTCCGGCATGTCACCAGACATCTCAGTCTCGCCCAACAAGAATGTACTCAGCTTTTATCTCAAGGATTGCTTGAACCCACAGACTCTCAATGGGCATGTGAAGCTTTTATGTCAATAAAACGGGCAGAACAGGCAGAGGAAAACTCAGACTGGTCATCAATATCAGCCCTTGAATTTCTTCCTTCGTGATGATAAATTTCCTCGCCTTCCAGACAAGTCCTTTTTGCAAATCTCCATAATGCAAAATGTTTTCAAAATTGATCTCAAAGCTGGCTTTTGGCAGCTTGGAATTCATCCTGATGATCGTCATAAGACTGCTTTCTGTATACCCAATCACCACTAACCAGTGGACAGTCATGCCTTTTGGACTAAAAGTCGCTCCTTCCCTGTTTCAGAAAGCCATGACGAAGATTTTTGCTCCCCTTCTGCATACATGTCTCATTTATATCGATGATTCCTTCTCTTTTCAAACGACGAGGAATCTCATAACGTCTTCTTCGTGACTTTGCTGAATCATCCACACCTATGGTATCATGCTCTCTGAGAAGAAAATGCATTGGGGCAAACAAAGATTGATTTTCTCGGTATGGTGATTGCTGACGGCAAGTAGATCTTCAGCTCATATTCTAATGAATTGCAAAAATTCCCAGATGTTCTCACACACCAAGAAAGAAATACAACAATTCTTGGGAATTGCCAATTACATGCGCTGTTTCATCCCCAACATTTCTCGTTTCACTACTCCACTTTCCCAGATGCTTAAGAAGAATCCTCCAGAATGGTCTGAAAAGCAGACAAATGCAGTCAAGAGTCTCAAGCGCTCATCCTTCCATACACAGCCATTGAAGATTCCTTCTTCGGGGAAACCATTCTTCAGACGGATGCTAGTGACACTCATTGGGGTGCAGTACTTTTGGAACAAATGACGACAAGGTACGACATCTGTGCGGATACCAGAGTGGACAATTCAAACCACACCAGCAGCATTATCATTCTACTTTCAAGGAAGTATTAGCAGTCAAAAATGCCATTGAAAGGTTTGAATTCCACCTTGTTGGACATCATTTCTTTGTTGAAACGGATATGAAGTCTTTTGATCAAATGCTTCGTTTCCATAAGAAAAAGGTTCCACATCAGCAGTTACTTCGCTGGGAGATGGTTCAGTAAATATTCCTTCACCCCAGCATATCAAAGTCACACCAACACCATTGCAGATTATTTATCCAGACCTAAAACGAAACAAGTTGGTTTCCTAAACCCTAGATCCAAACCTCTTCCATGTTTTATGTTCCAACCATTAACCCGTCCAGTTCTTGTTCATCTCCTTCACCAAACCATCCTCCGATGTACCTCCTGAATTTGATGACCTTTTTCGAACTCGTACCATTGATGAAAATGCTACCACCTCATGTTTTCTTACCAACTTCAATGCATTGAAAAATGTGGTCAATCCATGTATGATATGTTAGGGTCCATCCAGATTACCCTTTTTCAAAAATCTTTGTTTACCTCCAGGTCTTGATATCATATTTCCAGAAGAATTATTATGGTTCTTTTGGTATATATTACATCAATACCACATTGCTATTCAATTCCCGATCATCATATTTTGAAATAATTTCCCAATACCAGTCAACTCAACCCCTACTTGCATTCTATGATGACTTTTCTCCGATGGTTCAAAACCCTCGACAAATGGAAATCTGTGTTTGCTCACCAACTTGCCCGATACAAAGGTCCTATGTCTTCCAAAATGGCATGGTCTATAATGTTTTTTCACAGAACTCACTCTATCCGATCTGATGGCATATATTTTTCTCACCACAAGCCACTTTTCATCGGTCTTATCCATACGATCTTGTCCACAATATGTTTGATCATCATTGAGACTAGATCAATTCAAAAAATCCTTTTTGAAAAAAATCAGATCATTCCAGATGCACTATGGCCATCCTTTCACGATGATGCTCCGTGGAATTCTTTCCTCTGACTACACGAGAAATTGCTCCAAGCCAAACAGACGTGCATACGTTCCATCATGCTCAATCCGATGACAATTCATCTTATCCCGAATGGTGGTACCCAGACTCACAGCCATACTGTGCAGGAAGAAGAGCTTCAGCAGGCTCGTGATCTATCTCCATAATCCAGGCGACAACAATACGTGAACGCACCCACGTACATCTGCAGCGCCAACATCTCAATTCCGACATTTCTTCGGATACTCATCCAGACAAATCTCCCCGACAAATCCCTGCTGACTGGATTCAATCAATGGGTTGTCTCGACTTCCAGGATGAAGAATCGTGGCACGTTACCAATTTGTCAGACGACTAAAGATCTGCGCGCCTTTAATTAAATTAAATGCTGGTGTCCTTTATGTAATATGAGTGGACTAAATGGCAATTTGCCTTTCATTGTAATTTCTCCCGTAGCCTTTGTAAAAAAGTCAAGGTTTGTAAGCTTTAGCTTTGTCAACAATTGTAGGCTACTTAATGTAAAAAAAAAAAAAAAAAAAAAAAAAGTCAAAAAGGTTTGTCTTGTACTTAATGCCTCATTATGAGAGCTTGTCTCCTTTGTATCTATAAATAAAGGCTTTCCCTTCCCGGGAGGAGGAGGAACTTTGTTGTAAAACTTTGCAAACACTTTTATTTCTCTCACTCTTCTTTCCATACATTTTCCATACTTTCTCTACACATCTTCCCTTACATTCTTCCATGTTTCTTTCATATTTCTAAGTTTCCCTCAACCTCAAGGGTGTTGTAATACTCTGAAAATGTTATAGATAGCAAAAGATCCGATATATGTTTTAATTTATGTGTTATTTATGTTCTTTAACGTTTAATATTTATGTTTTCATTTATGTTCTTGTTCTTCATTTATGTACATGTTCTTCATTTAATTATGTTCTCTATTTATGTGGTGTTTAATATTCCTAGCCCTTTTGATGGTGTTAGAATCTGTTGGGTGTACGTGTGTGTGGGATAAAAGGAGGGCCTTGACCATTTTTAGACCAATCGTTGTGTTGATTGGTTCCGCTTAGGTCGGCTATCATAGTTTCCCACATGCATAAACTCCATGATTTTCTGACAACATCTCTAAGGTCTAGTAACCCTTGTGGTATCAGAGCACACCCTCGAGATTAGAAAATAGTATTCTAATAGGTTTGAGACACGAAAATTAAAGAAGGCAATAAGACGACACCCCCACATAGAAGAACACCAAATTACGTGGTTCGGCAAATTTATGCCTACATTCACGGGAAATGAGTCGAATGAATAAAGTGGAAAAACATAGTAACAAATCTAAGTTCTCACATTAAACCAATCGAACCCGAAACCCTTGAATGCCCTCTTTCACTTTCCTCAACCCTCTCTCACTTTATGCCCACAAGTCCCAAAATAAGAAATTTCCTCTGCAGTCTTTGATTCGTATTATATTTAACAACACCTCACAATTCCCAACACTCACCCTTCACCTATACAAATTTGTAACAGCACCATTCACCAGAGTATGTATAACCGAAGAGTACGATTATGAACAAATTAATTTTCTTGATGAAGAAACTATCAATTATAGTTCCTACGTCGCTGCCCTGTCGCTGCAATTTTACAGGCTTCAAAATCCTCAATCATCACAGTGACTTCAGGGTGCGGTGTGTGACAATGAGATCATCACATCCAGCAAGCCCTCTATGAAAAGGATTCAAGGAGAGGAGAACTCCTCATCTCCTGAAGTTTAAGTATTGTGATATTGGAATTTTTGCACTCTCTGATCCTGTGATATGACCTTGTCATGTTACAAAGATCTAAAAATCTTAAGAAATCCTATCCAAGTTCAAAATGTCGTACCACCATGTATAGTACTAATCTCAAGAAATACACTTTATTTTCTTCAAGTTGAAAATGCTATTCAGCTCTTTTTGGTAACAAGAACTGCAAGACATTTTTCCTCGAGTCTTTCAGCCAAGATGGCATATCACTTCATTAAGCGATGTTGATCCCATCACTCCAATCTTTGAATTCACCTTGAACGTTAAAACAATTATGCTCCAAGAAGAAAGAAATGTGTTGAGAAAACGTAAAATAAGTCTACGTAAGAGGGGAAAGAATGTCTCATGTGCTTGCAATTGACGAACATCAATGTTTTGAATGGTTTGAAATGATTAGGGCTGCTTTATCCTCCAATCTCACAATCGGTTATGGACCTGTATTCCATTATTTGCGTAAGAAAGATAGAAATTGATTCAGTAGATAAGATAAGCTACACAGATTTCAAAACAAAAAATAAAATCTGGCCTTCTTAAAGACAAAAAAAATCAAAAAGTAACGAAGAAAATATAGCGATAAGTATGTAAGTTCACCTTAGTTACCTGATGCAACAATAGAACTGCAAATCCGTGTTTTGTAATATAAGCATGAAAATGTAACGCCAGGAGTAAGTTACAAAATGTTCAATTAGATGTGAGAAACAGAATTAAGCTTGTTTTAGCAAAAATAAGAACCAAAGGTATACCGTTGTTTAATCATACTATCTATACAAGGCCATGAAATGCGACGTCCAAACTAAAGCCAGGACCAGGAGTAAGGTACAAAATGTCCAAATATCATGCAAAAACAGAGTAGCAAGGATCTTTAGCAGATTTGACAATCAAAATTACAAATCGAAGTTCATTTTCAGTCACCTTAGCAAATTACAACTCACCAACTGTGGGATTTCAGCTATTCACTTGCTTTCCACTGAAAACAAAAATAAATAAACAAAATTAAGTTAACCAAAAAAATCTTTGACACATATTTTTAAGTAGAAAATATATCGAACAAATTCAGACATGACGAATAAAATTTAATTTAAATGAAACATCACAAAATGTTGAATTACCTAGACAAACTGCCGCAGTGAGTGTCTTCTTTTCACATTATCTGGAAAGTTAAATTAAGAATAATTAGTAACTTGGAAACTGAGGCAGAAAAACAGAAAAATAACTACTGTTAGAGGGTGTAAGAAATGACAAACCTGGGTTGAAATGAGATAATTGTCTGATTGGAAGCTCTGAAATCAAATAACTAATCTCATTCTTCCTCCTTTGAATTGTAAATGAATTTCTCATCTATTTCGACTTTAGGGATGTAAGCAATCGTCGAGCAGTATTTTGCTGTAACTGTACCCCTTCCCACAGGTTTTAGCCATGGACAGTCCTCACGCTCTAGACAGCAGAAGTGAGGATGGCATGCTTTGAAAGGATATGAGCTTTGGGCATTTCCGAATCTTCAGAGATTCCAGAGAGGTGAAGCTTCCCAGATTGGGAACGGATACAAACTTTGGGCATTTCCAAATCTGTAAACTTTTAAGAGACGTAAGGCTCTTAAGATGGGGAATGGATTTGAGGTTTGGGCAATCATCAATCCACAAATGTTGAAGAGAAATGAGGCTGCCCAAATCTGGAGTGGTTTTCAGCTCTGGAAAATTTCTGAATGTCAACACTTTAAGAGAGGTGAGGCTTTCAAAAGGCATAGAAGATAGAGAAGTCGGAGGAAAACTTGGCGTTCCACTAATACAAGAGAGGTGAAGTTGTGCAACCTCCACTCTGTTAGTGGCTTACACGTCGACATCTTCGCTGATGTTGAGGTCTGTTAGGTTGGTGGGAAAAATCTTCTTCTGTTAAACATATTGGACAATTCAATACATCTAATGTTTGAAGATAGCTCGGGAATTTTAAGGATATTCTAATATTTGGGCAATCCCCTATGCGAAAACTCTGTAGAAAAGCAAGATTGTGTAGGCCTGAAGGAATGGAGTCAAGTTGTTCACAGGCAAATAGCATAATCTCTTTAAAAGAAGTGCTATTATCAAACGTCTCTCCTATTGAATTCAACCTCGAACAATATTTTATAGAGAGGTCTTCTAGTGCCTTTGGTAAGAGTTGGGCTCCTGAAAATAAAATTGTGAAGAGCTCTGGGCATCTCTCAATGCTAATGTGCTTGAGTGTCTCCGGAAACTGACCAAGTGATGATACGTACATGAGAGATAGACAGTCATAAATGGACAAAGACTCAAGCAGAGTAGTACTGAAATCTTCTAATTCTTTCAAGTTCTCACACTTTCGTATCTCAAGCTTTGTAAGAGATGGCGGCAGCGTGTCTCTTGCAATTTGTGTTAGTGAATCACAATCTCTAATTACAAGGCTCTCCAAATTGCTTTGCTTCAATACTTCAAGAAAAGATTCTAAAGCCTCCCAATTACTAATTGTACGAGAACTCAAATTGGGAAGAAGATTGATCTCCGTAAAAAAAACAATACTTGTACATCTTACAATATACAACTCTTTAAGGAAGATAAGACCATGAATCCCACGTAGTGGCTTCTCAACATAATTCAAATCTTGCCATGAATTCATCAGATCCTTCCAACCAACAATCTTTAAAACTTTTTGAAATCCCTGCTTTATCCAATTTCCAAACTTAGAATTACTTGAACTAGTCATAGAATTTACAGATGGGAAATCAGCAGAAATAGTACTATTGCACATCACTCCCTTGCAGTCATCAATTTCTAATTTACTTAGCAATGAAAAACTTGAGAATGAAACAATCAACTCTGTGCACTTCTTAATAAAAAGTCTTTCTAACGAAGGAAGACAGTTAGGTAATTCCCCTGTAAGTTTTGGACAATCAATGATGGAAAGCTCACGAAGGCAAGGAAATCTTTCGGCAGCCTCATTTTCTCTCTTGGTGTTCCAATACTGCCATTCTTGCAAATTCTCAAAACAAAGAATCTCTAATGACTTGAGAGGCGTCTCAAAATGGATTCTTTCTAATCTCGGCATCCCTTGGATTTTTAGGTCTTTTAGCGACCTCAACAGTTCAAGAGAAGGCAAGCTTGTGCAGTTGTTACAATTTTCTAACTTAAAGACCACCATGTTAGAGAGCAACAGTGAACCCCTTAGCCATGATGGAAATTCTGAACCGCCATAGAACCTGATGGTGAGTCCTCTTAGATTGTTATGAGGTTCCAACACGCCAAGTACACGTTTATCTACCTCGTCCCTGGCTACGTGATCAAATTGGGATCCCCATTCTAGCAATAAGACTTTTAGGTCATTCTTATTGCTTAATATCCCTCCAACATGCCTTGAAGATAATTTAAGTTCATTTTTTGAACAGCCCTAGTTGAAGCAATCGCATTCTCTAATTTTGAAATGTGAAGCTCTCCTTGAAGAAAATTTAAGCTCTTCAAATCTTCCAAATTTGAACTCTTACCATCGCCTACAATAAAATTAGACAACATTTGGAGATTTTTTAACTCTTTCATCCTGGTTGGCATCCCTTCTAATGAATTTGCACCTTTGATATCAAGATGACATAGATTGGATAAACATCTCATCTTTGAAGGTAACTTCATGAGACAAGAACAATCTTTCAATATCAAAAATTGCAAGTTCAATAATGAACTTATTGACTCAGGCAAACTTTTGATCTTAGTATTGGAAAAGTTGAGATACGTTAGATGTATCAAACTTCCAATTGAATCAGGTAAATGCGTGATGCAATACCTTTCTAAAAATAATACTCTTAATTGTTTTAACTTGGGCAACAAATCATAAAGAACAATAGCACTTATGTAAGATCGATTGTCCTTATCATAAGGACGAATGAAAATTGGCAAGAATGTTCTTAAACTTTTAAATTTATGCAAGTCTTTGAATTTATCTCTTCCATTTAAATAATTAGAAATATAAGAAAAACGGCGAGTCCTTTCGAAGTTTTTTCGTTGCTGAGTATTGGCTTCCTCCAATCTATAACAAATTTCTCCAAAAACTAACTGAGCTAGATCATGGACTTGGTCATGCATTACTACTTAGAATTATTGCTACTCGATTGTTGTAAAAAAGACCTTGAATATAAATGACGAAATTACTCACCAGCCAAATCCATTTGCTTAGTTGATTGGTGAATAATACCTTCTTCCATCCACAAAAGGCCAAGTTCCTTCTCCTCAAATTCATAATCCTTGGGAAAAATTGCACAATAAGCGAAACACCTTTTCAAATGTGAAGGAAGATGATGGTAGCTTAATCGTAACACAGGAAGAACGGTACTTGGATCAGGTGAATCCCATATTTTGTTATTTAATATATTTTCCAATGCACCAACTCTCGGCTCATGACGTAGAAGGCTGCCTAGAGTCCTTGCCACCAAGGGCAAGCCTCCACAGTTTTTAACAACTCTCTCACAAAATAAACTGGTTATTCTGAGAGCATCAATATTGTCCATACTACTCAATGGTGCATGCTTCAAAAACAAGCTCCAACAATCTTCATCTGATATAGGCATTAAATCATGAGGTTCAGAGGATCCCATTATTGATGGTACTCTTTTATTGCGAGTAGTAACAATCATCTTGCTTCCCGTTGCACCATCCTTGAATGGAGACTTCAGGGTTTCCCATAAGCTGTAATTCTCATTCCAGACATCATCTAAGACTAGCAAGAATTTTCTTCCATGTATTTCCTCTTTCAGTTTATCTAGCACTTCATTTAAAGTATTCAGATTGCTAGATGTAGGTCTTATTGACTCCAGAATTGACTTTGAGATGCTCAAAACATCAAAATTGTGTGAAACAGAAACCCATACTTTCTTCTCAAACTTGAGATGTTCCAGTGTCTTGTCGTTATACACTTCTCGAGCAAGCGTAGTTTTTCCAGGTCCTCCCATGCCCACGATAGCTATCACGGCAAAGTTAGAATCACCTGGTTTATCACTTAACAACATCTTAAGGATTTCCTTTATGTCTTCATCTCTCCCGTAAATAGCGGGTTCAGTTGGCAGACTAGAGCTTGGTGGTCTTGGATCAAGTCCTTGCTGAGCAGGAAGCGCGGTACTTGATATACCTCCAAAGTTCTCCTGCATTAATCCAAGTTGAGCTCTTTCATTATAGAGAACTTCGAACCGCCTATTAATATCTTTTATCCTGGATCGCAGGTTCAAATCGAACTTAATAGCAACTGGAGTGAAATTCTTGAAAATAGGATTGGAGCTGTGCCGTGCAGCTTCAAAGGCAAACTCTTCCAGTAAGTCCTCCACATCATAAGCCAAGTCTTGAAGATCGTCCAGCCACATTTTCACAGCCTGGTTCATCAGTTGCTTCTCTTCTGCAGAGCAGAGAACCGCCTCAATTTTCTTCAACTTCTTTTCCCACATTTTCAGCTCGGAATTCACCCATCCTTTACTAGCGTAGTAATTGAATAACTCAGGGGACGCAAGTTTTTTAAACAACACAGGAAGGATTGCAGAGAGCAAAAGTTCGGCCATGGTTTTGGATTGAAGAGAAGAATACGAGTGTGAGAGCAAAGCAAACAGAGAGTAAAATTGCTGAAAGTTGGACTCGAGATACAAAATTCACATGCCTCGCTCGCCACAATATTATACTGTTTTAGTTGTGGGAACAAGCAAAATAATGAAATAAAAGAATACGTAATATTTCCTTTTAAAATAAGAAGTTTAATTAGGCTTATGACTTTCTGAAAAGGGAAAAAATAGCTACATGTATATAATTTCTTTTTAACAATGACATATTTTTTTCTTTTCTCTATGAATTATATGTTGCTCTTTTTTTTAACAAAAATAATTTTAGAAGCTAAAAATTTAAAATTATTTAATCTTTTTAGAGATATTTTATTTTTGTAAACTAAGTTATACCGATTTATAAAATTAAAAGTTAAACTAATAAAGTATTTTTTTTTCTTTCCTCCAGTCTCACCACGGTTATGGCAGGGTGAGTCATCGTCAGCTTCCACGATCTAAATATTTAATTTTGTAAAATTAAGTTATAAACTTAAAATAATAAAGAATTAATGATGACTTTTAATTCCTTCAACTCATATATTAACAATACGCTTAAAAAAGGGGTCTAAATTATAAATTTATCAAGCAACCAGGAAGCAGCTAGCTGTGCTTTGAATTTTTTACTGCATGATTCCAACTAAGTTGGCTGCACCTCCATGTCCGAAACTCACTACCTCTTTCATTAAATGTTTGACTATATTTTTTAAAATTTTAATGGCATTGCATACCTCTTTCAGAATTTTTTTTTCCTTTCCTTGTCTTCTATTAAATCTAATTTTAGCTAAGCAGCTGAGGCTGTCCTGAGTCATTAATGGATCATGATCTTCTATTTCCTGACCTCATTCAGTTTTTCTTTCTTTTTTTTTCTTTTTTTTTTTTTTCACTTATATTCTATTAACTCTAATTTTAATCAAGCAGCTGAGGCTGTCCTGAGTCATGATCTCTTTAGCCTGATTTCCATACCTATTTAAGTTATTTAGAAGCTTTGAGTCATGATCGTTTTCTGAAAATAAACTTACATCTGGCAGCATTAAATTGAATAAAACTAGCGAATTTAGAATAGGTGCTCATAAAAATATTATTTATAAATAATGGAATTATAATAAGTTCACGTTTTTCTTCGATCTATTATTGGATAGTGAGCTCGATAATAAACAGTGTTATTACATTTCTTTGATCCATTATTGGATAGTGACCTCAATAATAAACAATGTTATCACATTTATTTGATGTATTATTGGATAGTGAGCTCAATAATAAACAATGGTATTATTAAAATGTAATCTTTTGATCTATGATAAAAAAAAAAAAAAAAAAAATCATATTTCTTATAGGGCGTTACCAGAAGTATCTCTTTTATATTTTATTTACAAAAGTTTACTTTTGATAAGGGATACTGTTGATATGAAATTTGCAACGACCAGAGTGATCCGATTGACCATGAAGGAATTGGAACCGATGTGTGTGATTAATAAAAATCAGCAATGATAATATGAAAGTGCAGTAATGTTAAGAACACAAACAATTTTAAAATGGTTCGGCAAGTTAGAACTTAAACTTACGTCCACTATTCTCTTATTGCGTTGGAGAGCTTACAAGAGAAATATAATGTAATACTTAGAACAAATTGCTAACCTCCTTCTCATAAATACAAGTTTGAGATTAAGGAAAGAGAGAGAATATCGGAATTGCAATCAAATTCAAATTGCAACTCCAATATTTCTGTGATTGGTGAGAAAGAAAAAAGAAAACAAAGCAAAAAAAAATCTGGAAATTGTTGTTTTTATTTCATCGTTTTCAATATTTGCTACAGTGGCACTATTATGACTTATATACCTGAAGGTAGAGTACAAATTCTTGTCAACTTATATCTACATGGTTCATTCTAATACAAAACAAACATAAAGGCTATTCATTCTTCACCATTCGATCATAACAGGAAGATCATGCTCTCTCTGTTGCATGCAAGTTGGTTAACAAGTTGCATTAACTGCATGCAAGTTGCTCAGCAACTTGCATTAATAGAATGCAAGTTGGTTAACAAGTTGCTTTAACTAAAAGCAAGTTGCTTGGCAAGTTGTATTAACAGAGTGCAAGTTGATTCTACAAGTTGCATTTCTAGAGTTATGAAGATCATACTTGAGCAAAGAAGAAAGGTGGTGTGCTTCTTATAAACCGTTGCTTGAGTTGAAGCTTGAAACCTTTTCTGCCAATATCGTCCCTCAAGCTAAACTCAGCAACGAAAAAATAAATTTTTTTTTTTTTTTCAACATTGTCCCTTAAGCACAATCTTAGCTCAGTTTAGCTTATTTTTGTCAACCTCTTTCTGTTCTGTCTGTTTCTTTCTCAGCTGATTTTGACTCTAACACTGAGTTCGAATTTGAAGCTTGCTTAGGATAGTTAGTTCATCCCTCAAGCTCAAATTCGGGAGAGACAGAGAGACGAAGCTGATCGTGAAGAGTGTGAAAGCGAGAGCTGGAGAGAGGTTTGGTAAGGATATCAACAACTTGAAAGGTGGAAGCAGCATACTGGACAACTAAGCATTTAGCTTAGACCATTTCGCGTACAAAGTGCACATCAATTTCAATGTGCTTGGTGCGAGCATGGAAAAAGGGATTTGAAGCAAGAGCTCTAGCACTTGTGTTGTCACACCAAAGAACAGGAAGGCCTGGAATAGAGACATAGAGCTCCTAAAATAAGTTCTGAAGCCAAGCGATCTCAGTAGAAGCATGTGCCAAGGCACAGTATTTTGCCTCAGTGGAGGATAAGGCAACCACCTGCTTTTTTTTTTTAGCACCATTGAATCAAGTTGGAGCCAAGGAAGATACAATAGCCACTAGTAGATTTACGATCATATGGGCTACTAGCCCAATCAACATCGGCATACCTTCAAGCTGTAAACTGGAACCTTTACTCAAGGTTAGACCATGGTGTAAGGTCCCTTTAACATAGCAAAGAACATGTTTGCAAGCCTGCCAGTGGTTAAAAGTTGGAGCTTTGAGGAATTGACTCAGTTTGTTTACCGCAAAAGAGAGATCAGGTCTAGTCATGGTGAGGTACTGTAAGGCCTCATTAAGACTTCTATAAATAGATGGGTGTTCAAATAGAGGACTATCATCAAGGCTAAGTTTGGACCCAAGAATCATCGGAGTAGAGCAAGGATTGCAATTAATCATGCCATATTTAAGTAGAATTTCTTGAGTGTACTTGCTCTGATTAAGAAGCATTCCATGACTAATATGAACTACTGAAATACCAAGAAAATAGTTAATAGGGCCAAGAATTTTGAGACCAAATGTGCTATCCAAGTTGGTGATTACTTGTTGAATTAACGAATTGTCATTTCCCGTTAGTAAGATATCGTCGACATAAACAAGAATGTAAACAACTTTGCTGCCATGATGAAGGCTGTTTGTTTGCCAAGAAGGCAGCGGCTTCATGAAAGCCTAAATAGGCAAAGTGTTGTTTCTCCAGTCTCATTTCATGTTTATGTAACAGGAATTGTGCTTCCTGTAATAATACTTCACTACTCCTAGCAGTTAAAGTGGCTACCATTGCATCATATTCAGTTCCAAGTGCATCAAGAATGTATAAAAGCAACTCTTCTTTAGTTACAACCACACCACTGGTGGTCAAAGAATCAGCAATTTCTTTCATTCTAAGCACATAATCATTTATGCTAGAGCTATCTTTCCTGGTTGTTTGTAATTGATTCCTTAAGTGTAAGATCCTAGCCTTAGAATTTGTTAGAAAATGCATTTGTAATGTGTGCCATATATCAAATGTTGTTTCACAATTAGCAACATGCCTGAACATATTTTCTGAAATGGTAGATATGAACCAGCTAAATAACAATTGATCAATCATTTTCCATACTAACTGTTCTTGATTAACAACCTGTTTTGATTCATCAGTTTCAAAGATAGTAAAGGTAGGAGGACAAGGTTTATCACCTGTAACAAAGCCTTCTAGCTCATAAGCTTTCAGGGCAGGAAGAACTTGTGACTTCCAGTAAGCATAGTTTTGTTATCCTAACTTCACAGTGATGGTAGGTAGAGTGTTGTTTAGTGTTGAGATGGAAGCCGAATTCATTACCTTTCCTTCTATGTTAAGGACGGAGGTGAGAGGTGTTTTACGATCTGCTATTGATGTATGTCAACAGCTCTGATACCATGAGAAAGAAAAAAGAAAACAGAGCAGAAAAAATCTGGAAAAATTTGTTTTTATTTCTTCGTTTTGAATATTTGCTACAGTGGCACTATTATGACTTATATACCCAAAGGTAGAGTACAAATTCTTGTCAACTTATATCTACACCGTTCATTCTAATACAAAACAAACACAAAGGCTATTCATTCTTCACCATTCGATCATAACAGGAAGATCATGCTCTCTCTACTACATGCAAGTTGGTTAACAAGTTGCATTGACTGCATGCAACTTGCATTAACATAATGCAAGTTGGTTAACAAGTTGCTTTAACTGAATGCAAGTTGCTCGGAAAGTTGTATTAACAGAGTGCAAGCTGATTCTACAAGTTGCATTTCCAGAATGAAGATCATACTTGAGCAAAGAAGAAAGGTGGTGTGCTTCTTATAAATCGTTGCTTGAGTTGAAGCTTGAAACCTTTTTTGTCAATGGGCGCTAAGATTGCGCTGCCATATTGCAAGTCTAAGGCTTTTATGAAAAGATATGTTAGTTGTTAGTGTTCACATGTGAAAGTGTAATGATTTTGTCCTCAACTAGATCTCTAATGAAATGGTGTCTGATATCTATAAGCTTTGTATGCGTGAGTTCTAAATAGGATTTTTGGAAATAATTATCGCACTAGTGTTGTCAAGAAAAATGGTAACACAATCTTGAGGAATGTCATAATCACACAACATTTGTCTTAATCACATCACCTGAGTACAACAGCTTCTAGTAGGAATGTATTCAGCTTTGGCAGTGGACAAAGAAATGGACTTTTGCTTCTTGCTATACCAAGTGATCAGATTGTTTTTAAGATAGAAACACCCTCTAGAGGTGCTTTTCCTATCATCAATGCTTCTTGCCCAATCTACATCACTGAAGCCAACGAGAGTAGTATTACAATCATATGAAAACCACAACCCATAATCACATGTACCTGAAATGTACTTCATAATTCTTTTCACTGCATTCATATGGAGCTTAGTGGGGTTCGCTTGATATCTTGCACATATATGAACATTGAAACAAATGTCAGGTTTGCTTGCCATTAAATACAAAAGGCTCCTAATCATACTCCTATACAAGGTATTGTCTACCTTTTTCCCATGTTCATTCTTGGACAATCTAAGTGTAGAACTCATGGAAGTCTAGGCATGTTTTACATTATCAAGACTAAACCTTCTCAGCATGTTTTTGGCATATTTAGTTTGTGAGACAAACATTCCATTCTTAAGTTGTTTAATTTGCAGCCCTAAGCTCCCCTACCATGCTCATTTGAAATTCATTTTTCATTAAGCAAATAAACTCTTATAACTGTGTCCATGAAATTAACCCGAAAACAATGTCATCTACAGCATATAAAACTTCACCATTGAAATGTTAATGAACAAGGTTTTATCAGCATTCCCTCTCTTGTAGTTGCGTTCAAGAAGCAAGGTGGTAAGTCTCTCATACCATGCTCGTGGGGTTTGTTTCAACCCATAGAGTGCTTTCTTTATCCAAAAGGGAGGACTTTTCTTGTTTGAATCCTTTCTCTGGAGAGTTTGATCAGTAGGATCAACAGTAAGCTCAATTCCTTCAAATACTGAAGAAAGATTAGAATCTGGTTCTTCCCCCAATTGAGCTCCAGTTGATGGTGTTGGCACATTCAATCGAGCTTCATGTGAGATTCCCTGCATATCACAAAACTTAGCCAAATTAGAGTTTTCAAACTCCTTACCATGGTCACTTCTTATTCTCACAAGTTTTTCACCATGGAATTCTTCTCAACTTGCACTTTTTTAACCAAGTTTTGGAAAGCATTAAAAGAATCATATTTTTCTTTCGAAAAAATACCCCTAGTAAATCTGGAGAAGTCATCGACACACACATACACATATCTTTTTTCCTCTAATACTCTCAATTTGCATTAGACCCATTAAGTCCATGTGGAGCAACTCCAACACACAAGAAGTATTAAGATAAGACAAGGATTTGTGTGAGTTTTTTGTTTGCTTACCTTGTTGGCATGGACCAAAAACATTACCTTTGGGTAATTCTAACTGGGGCAAACCCCTAATGGCTTCTTTCTTGGAAAACTTGATCAAATCCTTGAAGTTCATATGTCCAAGTTTCTTGTGACACAATTCTACACTATTATTTTTTGCACTAATACATGAAACATGATTAGATAGCAAATAACAATTATCATTAGATCTCTTCCCTTCTAACAAAGCAACTCCCTCATTATTCAGGACTTCACACTTGGTTTTTGAAAATTGAATAACAAAATCTTTGTCACAAATCTTACTAATACTAATAAGATTTGCTTTCAAGCCTTTAACATAAAAGACATCATTCATCATGGGAAAACCAAGAATGACAATAGATACTTTTCCTATTATCAATAAAGATAATACGAAATTCTGCTTGAAACACGGGTGAATCAAAATTATGTTTTTAAAAGAATTCATTAGAAATTATCATAAAGGAATTGAAAGTAATTTAGATAACTCATGCCTCTTTCAATCAGTATTGGAGCTAACACCCAATTATAAATCAACAACCCACACAAGTTGGCAAGCACTAGGAAAAGCAATTAGTGCTCTACCTGTTGCAATTGTCAACTGATTCAAATCTTTTAATATTTTTAATTTTGTAAGAGAAAGAGTTGATTCTTTTCATTTCTGTTTCTCAAAACTCCTCCAAGCAAAAGGGTTCTTTTGGATGATTATATTTTTCCTGAAAAAATGATAGATGCTAGTAAAGAATCTGAAGAGTGTTAGGCTTAGTCATCTTCCAAGATCCAGTATTCTGCAGACAATAACATCAGCAAGTCATTTTCCTACACCTAATAATCAAATGACAACCAAGAGAGGGAACATGTGAAGATTTAGATTACATTATGTGTTTTGCTTCCAAAACCATGCTCTAACTCCAATTAATCTACAACAAAGTTTGGCCGAACAAAGCATAGGAAAAATAAAAGGCAAAATTCAAAAAAGCCATATCAAAGAACCAAAGAAATGAGCAAAAACCAGTAAATCATTTCCCAGCATTTGAACCAACTAATTTAATCTCAAGTTTGCCAAACGGGGACTCATGGTAGAATGAAGGTTGCAAAAGATTGCACAGGAGACAACGAAGGCTATAGAATAAAAGCTTCAACTAAATAAAAGCTACAAAATGAAACCAGTGATTCGATCGATTTTTCACAGTGGAGACTCCAAGAGAATGAAGGCTGAAGAAGATTTTGCGCAATAGGAATGAAATTGGTCGAATTTGGGATTTAGGTTCTAGGGTTCAAAAAAACGTAAACAAGGTTTGTGAAATAAGTGACTCGGTTTGGGCCTCAGGCCGGTCGAACCAACGTGTCGATGCTGTTACACCAGTCTAACCCCAGGTCACAATGGATTAAATACACAGGTCAAGTTTATGCTCAACCTAGACTGGTTGAGGCTACATTCTCAGTCCGAGCTGGGTTTCAAAACATTGAACCAATTATTATCAATAAAGATAATTCAAAGCTCTACTTAGCACAGTTGAATTAAATTCATGTTTCTAAAGGGTGCGTTTGATTCAGGAAATGTTGTATTATTATGAATGTTATATTAATGGAAATATATATTACCTTGAAAATTATTAAGAATATTTAGGGAAATGTATTTGGTTAGGTTGGAATAAATTGGTGGGTATGTTATATTGATATATTTGGTTGGGAGAAATAAATTGGTGGGTATGTTATATAGATTACTAAATTGACCTCCTGTTTAAATGTTAATATAATAGTATTTTAATTATTATTTTTTGAATTATTTCTTTTAACCCCCTACATTTGAGATTTTGCTAAAATACCCTAGCCATATAAAAGTTTAATTTCTAACAAAATCACCCCTACCCACCCCAAGTGTAATATCCAAGATATCAAAGGTATGTTCCCAACTCAAAATATTCCTTTAGATGTTAATTTTATGTTAAAAAGCATAAAATCTAACAAATGGCAAAATAGTCAATTTATTTGGAACGGTATGAATCAGTTATCCATAAAAGGGTATTAGGGGAAAAATAGTCATTTTTCCTATGGATAAGCATTGCAAAAGTCAATGATGAGTAGGCTTAATTGCATTTAATGGCATTAATTAAGTAATAATTATGTTTAGTGCCAAATGACCAAAATATTCTTATATGAAGAATTAAAGACTTATGAGTTATACAATTAAAATAATTGGGCTAATAGCATAATTTTGGAAAATTAATCAAATATTTTCTTATAAATGAGAGGAAATTCGTTCAAGCCAAGGGAGATATCATTTCTTTAACTTTTCTTCCATTTTCTCTCAAATCTTCCATGAAACAAGCTTTCTCTCTCTAAGTTTTAAAGTAATTTTGCATAATTTTTCAAGGAGAACAAGATGGAAGCCTTGGATCTTCAAATTGAAGGGTTTAAGGTAAGGAATAAAAACCCTAGTTTTGATGTGATTTGGAGATTTGAGGTAGATGTTAAGGTATAATGTTATATATGTAGAAATAAGGTATAAAAGAAGATAAAGGCAAAGGATTTGGTGGGGAAATTCTTTAAAAAGGTGAGGAAGAACCTCCCATGACTTTAGGAATTATGCTAGGGTTTGTCGATTTTAATGAAACCTTAAATTAAGGCTTTAAGGCATAGAATTAGTTGATGGCAAGTGTAGTTGAACTCATTAATGTTATTTATTACCTTGAATTCATTATACATGAAGTTATTGTCACTTATGTTTTATGAGTTGTTATGTTTTAATTGAAGAAAATGAAGTATTGATGTTGGTTGTGGCAAAACTTGTAGTATTGGAGGCCACATGGTGTTGAATGGTTGCTATTAGAAGTATTGATGTGTTGTTTGCATTAACTTACAACGTTATAGCAATGATAGATGATCATGGGAATGAGGTTTGACACTTCCTTTAAGATGTTAAAGACTATTAAGGGGAGCTTTAATTAATCCATAAGTTGACATATTTGTTAATTGTCAATAGAAGTTGATATGGCATGGTTTAATATGAAAAATTCGGATTTGGCAATTTTAGGGGTTATGTTAAACATGCTTCAGTATTTCAACCATAACTTGAGTTATAAAAATCGAAATGAGATAATTCTTGAAGCATTATAAAGTTAAGACATAGACCTATAACTTTATGTTTATTGCAAGAGCCAATTCTTTTAGAAATGGATGGAATATGGCCTGACGAATAAACTTCTTAAAGTTTAAGATTTAACATGATCAATTCTTATGATTATTAATTGATTATTAATGTATTGTTGTAATTAAGCCATGTACTAATGTTTACCCATTAGTTAGATGATCTTGAACGAATTAACATAGTCTGGATGCGAATGCATGATTATTGTTATGAAATGGCATGAAGATGCAATGTAATATAGTGTTAAGATGATGAATGTGAGCAGAGGTAATGTAAATGGATTGATATCCATAGATGAATCAAAAGTATTAAGCTCACTAAAACATGTATTTACATGCCATAAAAGTGTAGAGATGCATATAGATAGGCTGGAAAATGCATAAGCATATCCTCATATACGGTTAAGAAAAGATGAATATATGTTTTAGTTGCTAAATAATGCATAAGCACGCTTTCAATGATATGAGCTCTAGATGAATTGAGGCTAGATGAGAGGAAGATGAATATATGTTTTAGTTGCTAAATAATGCATAAGCACGCCTTTCAATTATATGATTTCTAGTGAATTGAGGCTAGATGAGAGAAAAGAGAATATATGCTTTAGTGCTAAATAAAGCGTAAGCACACCCTCATGATATGAGCTCTAGATGAATTTGATGCAAGATGAGAGGAAAGATGAATATATGTTTAGATGCTAATTAACGCATAAGCTTACCTCGTATCCAATGGAGGAAAGATTAACATACGCTTTAGATGTACAAACGCGTAAGCATGCCTCCCGATGATATGAGCTCTAGAAAATGAGGCTAAATGAGAGGAAAGATGAATATATGCTTTAGATGCTAAATACACATAACATGCCTCCCGATGATATGAGCTCTAGATGAAATTGAGGCTAGATGATATGAAGGCTTAAGATGCTAAGAAAAGTCTGATCGGATAGACGTTAAATGATTCATATGCATTTAGTTGCATTACATGAGTTATGATGTTATTTACATCATTAGATTATTTGTACTCATGTTAGATGGATTAGATGTTAGTTCATGACATGTGAGTGTGTGCACTATGTTTACATACTTATTGTATGTGTACACTAATGTTTTATAGACTATAGGAAGATGATGAAAAGTATATGAGTTAGTAAAGGAAATGAACCATACTTAGATGCAAAGAGGTGTGGTATGTGAATGATGGTGTGAATGAATGTCAAATAAAATACTTGGTATTAAATGGATCATCCTTACTGAGTGATTAGCACACCCTTTATGGTTGAATGTTTTACAAGCAATCAAGAAGCGAGGGATGTTGGAGACAGCAAGGTTTTGCATGAGGGGAGATAATTTATTGTATCTGACGTCTATCTTGATGTAAAAAGGTAAATGACAAATGTTTTTAAACACTTTTTGAAGCTTCTACCATATGAATGAAAATGCATTAATATGTTTTGATTGATTGATGCCCAAATGAATTTAAGTTTTTATTTTTATTTTTAAAGGTACAAATTTTGTCCTGGTACATCTTATAAAAATGTTTTAGACATTATTATTATTCTTGCACAGATTTAAATACAACTCGTTCAAGACATGAATTCTCTGGATTCTCATTGAGTGATATTCAGAGGGTACCTGACTGGGGAGGGGTTTTACAGGCTATTAGCCCAATGGCACTCATGTTACTTGGCCAAGGTATAAGTCCAAGGTTCAAGTCATGGGGGAGGGTTTGCAAGGTGGAAAAAGGACCAAGAAGCAAAGCAAAGTCGTGAGGGTCCGAAGGAGGCGTGGCCAGAAGGACCCATAGCAGACAATACCTTGGACGTGTCCGACGCGTGAGGAAAGCCCTGAGCTCGAAGGTGGCGAGATAGAGGATAGCCCCGGTCGTGACATAAAACTGCACCTTTTTTTTTACGACCGGGGGCTATCCTCTATCTTGCCACTTCGGCTCAAGGGCTTTCCCCACGCGTCAGACACATCCAAGGTACGTCCGCTATGGGTCCTTTGGCCACGCCTCCTTCGGACCCTCACGTTTGCTTCACTTCGTGTTTTTTTCCACCTTGCGAACACCCCCATGACTTAAACCTTGTACTTATACCTTGGCCAAGTAACATGGTACCTGGGCCATTAGGTTAATTGGCCCAATGGTACTCATGTTACTTGGCCAAGGTATAAGTCCAAGGTTCAAGTCATGAGGGAGGCGTTCGCAAGGTGAAAAAAATACCACGAAGCAAAGCAAAGCCGTGAGGGCCCGAAGAGGCGTGGCTAGAAGGACCCATAGCGGACAATACCTTGGACGTGTTTGGCACGCAGAGAAAGCCCTTGAGCCGAAGTGGTGAGATAGAGGATAGCCCTCGACGTGACACCAAGCCACTGTTGACCAACGACCACCACTATGCTGCACCTAAACATCACCATAACAGGGTATGACTAGTCGAATCTAACCAATCGTGCATCAATATGGTCCTTTCGACCAGATCAAGGTGAAAATGGCCAGGGTGGTCGTGGATCTAGCCAGAAATGGCCAAATCTCTTATGGTCGTTTTCTGCCAGATTATGGCCATTGTGTGCCATGGACCTAGCCGTAACGGCCAGATCTATTTTGGCACACGGCACCATGGATATGACCATTACGACCAGAATAGATATGGCCGTTTCCAACCAGATTATGGCGATTTGGTGGTTTTCAACCATCGATCTAGTCGGAAAAGACAATATTGGCACACGACTGGTTGTGCGCCATTTCGACGACCTCGGCAGTGGCTGACAGCGGCCAACGATGGTGGTTAGCAGCCAACGATGGTCCTAGTTAGCCTGCAATTTGTTTTAATATAAGGGTCTTATTGTCCAAAAACTTAATTAAAAATTTAATAGTTAAGGGTAAAATGTAACAAAATTAAGATACCAAGTAATTTTAAAATACTTAAGAAGATAGAGGTAATCAGATTAAAACATATAACCAATAGTAATTACTATTGATTTGAAATATTACCAAAATCTTATATTACTTGACAACCAAACGTGGTAATCTAAGTAATATAAGTCGCATTACCTCAGTAAGGGGGATTACCTTCAACCAAACACAGAATTAGGGAATTCATTAGAAATACCATAAAGGAATTAAAAGTAATTTAGATATTCTACTCATGACAAATGTATTGTATAACATGCTGATTTCTCTAACATAGATCTTCTTCTTCCCTTTTTTTTTTTTTTTTTTTCCTTCTTTCTTTCTAGGTTAACAAATAAGTGATAGCTTCTTATGAGCAAAAGTATTGTTCGCCAAATCGTTTCAGTATTACATGATCAAAAGCTGGAAGTGAAGAGAAGCAAAAATTGGCATGATCGGAAGCTGGCAAGTAAAGAGAAGCAAAACAATCATATATGGTGTGCTTGGTAGAGTATTTGAGTTGTATTTTTGAGAAAGTTGAGTTGGGTTGTATTTACGATAATAAGATTTAAAAATTAATAAAACACCCCCTACATTTGTTAATTTGCTAAACACCCCTACAATAAAACATTGAAAATTAACAAAAACACTTCTTCCACCCATTAAATGTCGGCAACTGGCCACCCACCACGAAAGGTGGTCGGAGTTGCGGAATGGCGCACGACCAGCCAGAACTATTGAATCTGGCCGGTTCGTGCGTCAATCTGGCAAAAAAAAGCCAGCTTTGGTCATAGATCTGGCCTTTTCCGACTAAATCTACAGTGGATCTTATCGTAAAATGCTTAATCGGCGCACTACCAGCCAAATCTAACCGGTAGTGCTTCATTACGAGTAATTCCAACCACCTTCCGACAGTTGTGATCAGAATCTGGCAAATATAGGTAAGGGAGTGTTTTGTTAATTTATAAACTTTTATTATTGAAGGTGTTTAGTCAAATTAACAACCTATAAGGTTAAAAGTAAATATTTGAATGAATGAATAAGATTAGATTTTGAAAATATTGAAACAATATATAGTTTAAATAGAATATGAATAGGATAGAATAAATAGAAAACAAACGCAACCATATTTTCTGGTAAATATATTCTGTTCTCGATTATTTGTAGCAAGAGAAGGATCTAAGAGTTATGTTATTATTTTAGCATTTTCTGCAGATCAGTTTGAGGGTAGCTATCATGTTACTGTGTTCAAAGAGTCAGAACAGAGTTACTAATATAAATATAAAGTTTTGGATTGAATACAGTATTTATTTATTACATTCGAATGAAAGAGCAGGGATATGTTAACATAGAAACCCATTTATTTTAGATGTCCCTCGATAGTTGGAAATCATGGGTTTGATCCAAGTTCTTCCGGAAATAATTTTATTTGTACTTGTACGAAAACTAAAAAACAAATGGGTCTTTCAGCATATCTTGTTGAGTTCTAAATTTCTTTCGGCGAGCACGCGGAAACAGGAGTTGCTGGAGCTGCTTTCGGCAGCAAATTCAGATGCGCCTACAAAAAACGGGTTGGGTAACTGTTAACAATCAATTAATGCAATGTACGTAAAGCTTTTATCAAAAAGTTGTCAAGCAAAGGATGATCTTATCAGAATGATTCAGCAAGCTTATTTAGAAAAAAAAAAATATAATACAACATGCTTCTGCAAACACGACATGTATAGGACAATAGAGCAAAATTTGTTTCACCAGTAGAACATTTGAGCAAGCAAACACAAACTCCACCGTTATAATGTCATAAGGTATCATCTCAGACAATCAAATTAACATATTGATAGGTACTAGAGGGCTAGAGGTAGGAATGTGGGTGAAAAAAAGCATTGGAAAATTCTTATTTAAGAAAAACATTACAGGCGTTATGAAATAAAAGTACTTTTGATCCAATATTATCAATTGCAATATAAATTGCTTACCTGGACTTTGAAAGGAAGCGATGAGTCCGTAATTCTACCCCAGAGAAAACTCTGACATCCATACCGAGACTATCAACTCCAATCAAGTTTGCTCCTACAGAATCAAATAACCGATCAGAGTTTCATATTGGTCAAATGAATTAAGAAACGTTAAATGACAAAAACTTTAGCTAAACATTATCTGAGGATAAAAAGGAATGCTACGGAGGTGGAGAGAAATACAAGAGAACCTCACTTATGTTGCAAATACAAACAATTCCGTGACGAATAAGAACAGCATCCAAAAAAATACTAACAATGATACAAAATCACTGATTACATACATCAATTGAACAGCATGCTCAAAATATCTACCATGCGTCATAGTTGCTAAAACGCATCCATCGTATCAATTTAACACGAAAGAGTTTCAGGTCAGTTCCAAGAAAATAACTGGTTAGTGAGGTTAAGAAGTTGCTACAGAAATTATGTTTCTGAGAAATTTACCCCTAAGTTTCATGAAATTTTACAAAAAAGGAAGATTCAAAAGTAGTTCATTTGTGTTTTTATTCTCCAAATTCTATATTCATTAGTAAATCGGATATCATTGCATACAACGGTTCATTCCTAAAAGTTACAAAGTGAAAATGAGCTATGAGGCACAGACATGTCTATACATGAGCGGTGGATCTTGGAAATTATATCTGACACACAGATGACCGGAACACAACTCATATCTTCAGAACAATTTCCAAAGCACAGCTATGTAGGTTCAAATGTCACACCAAGCATATATAATATTTCATTGTTGACTTCAAAACTACTTATATGGTAATGGAAATAAATAATACTAGGTCTACAACCAACTCACAAAACCCCGACGTAGCAGTTCGACATAATAACTTGCAAATGGGCAGGTGGAATCTATACAAGCGACGGGACCCATTTTGCGAGTTGACCAATGACGAACTGTCACGTCGAGAGTTGTGAGATTGGGTTGTAGACCTAGCATTACTCAAGGAAATATATACTGAATAACATTTTTATATAGCATCGTTTTAAGGGGCAATAACATGTATTCTGGCAAAATTCTGCACAAATGATGTTGCACTCATTCATAAACATCCAAAAGAGTAAACTGAATTCAGGTATCACACGACAAAGTGTAAAAACTACAAAGTGTAATCGAGACAAGTGTCTTGAAAAGCATAGCTAATCAAGTACACACATAAACCTCGACAATATAAGAAAACCAGCCTATAATAGTTGAAATTCGTTTACCTCAAACAAGACCTTTCTTTTTACAAAGCGCTTAAGAGCAACATTGCACCTAATCCTTTTCACGAAGTGCTCTATAATTGCTGAAGTACAGTGTACAAGGGCATCGGGTCAGCATCTTGAAAGTCTTGCAAATTAATCGGATACTGGATGTTTCAAAGTAATGCAATTTGAATCCAAGGTTCAAATTGGTACACGGGAACCATTGTAGAATGACATGAACTTATTTTACATTTAAGTAACTGAATCGATTGCAGGACTTGAATGTTATAACCAAGCTAACAATACCTACTTATAACCGAGCTGGATAGTATAATTACATTGTTCATTTTTAACAAATAAGATCACAGTAAAATTTTAATTTGTAACTCCAAAAGTCAGGTTGGTCAGGATATCAGGAGTCAAACTTGTGAAAACAACAATAGGGAGTGTAATGTACATGCCTGGACTCCATACACAGAGAATAAGTCTATTCTCATATCTCCAACGGTAGAGAGTTGAGCTAGTGTTGCTTCTATCACTTTTCGAACTAAAACTCAGAATCACCATCTAAACAAAACAGCAAGGTAAGTCAAATTAAATACCCACAACATATATTTATATGACCAAACTTTTTAACTTGGAAGAACTAATTTATTAAAAAAAAAAAAGGATTTCTATCCAAAATATCTTTTGCAGAAACATATTACACACATTATAGATACAGAAGGTATAATCTATTTGGGCCATTGTTTGACTACTGTAATATAACAGCTACTCACATCCTGCATAATGAAAAGGAATATTAATCGTGTTTTTTCTTAACCAATATAAAAAAACAGGCTGATAGTATAGGACTAAAAGATGCAAAAGGACCCATTGCCAGTTCAAAGCGTCAGAAACCAGGAGAGCCGAATGGGACAATCATGGCCTATGCGGCTTAAGACTACATAGAACACATAACGCATAGGATTGCCATTTAACGATTCCAGAGACATAGCTACTACAGATTACAATTGAGAGACATCCTAGACCACCCACTGGATGGTTATGAATTATATCCACCAATGCTATAACTTTCATTCTAAAGTATCCCCTGATCTCACAATCCCTCAAGTCCTAGTAACTTTATCACTGCAAGATTGGTGCATTTGGTGATTGAATAACCAATCCTAAAAATGGGATACCTTTCCAGTCGAGATGCTGCCCCATCATATTTCACAGTGAAATTGCCTTCGTACAAAGTTTTTCATCAGCAAAAGCCGGTCTGAGGTACCCCCCCCTAGAACACCATTTGAAGGATGATCCATTTTCATTATTATATTCCCTAATAAAAGCCCTACTAGAAAAATTAAACCATACACAGGTGCTACTAAGCATATATTTGAAATCCGAATAATAAGTACGCGGGAATTTATAGTACAACCCAAAACAAAGGACACTGTCTTCCCTAGAACAGATATAAATGAATAAAGCAATCAAAACCATCTATATGCCTGCAATAATCTGAATTAGATACTTCTCAATTTCAATAAAAAAATAAAAAAGAACTTAGTAGACACTCAAGACAACCCATATCACCAACGGTTTAGGGTTGTTTGGTGTTATTATTTTGGATAGGATTTTAGGGATAGTATTGGTAATTGAATATTGGAGTATACAGGTAAAATTTAAAAATTTATAAAAACCCCCAAGTTTCCTAATTTAATAAATACCCCATATATAAAATATGTAAATGACAAAAAGACCCACCACACCTGCAGTGCCAGATTCCGGCCACCGCCACGGAATCTGGCTGGAAAATTGCATAACCACACATACCGGCCGGCTCTGGGCCGGTATGGGGTCGCTGGCCTTTTCCGACCAGATACACCACGGATCTGGCCAGAAAAGGCCAGATCTATGGCCATATGTGGTCGTCGACGGCCGGAAAAGGCCAAAAAAGGCCATCTTTGGCCGTCAGCGATGGTCAAAGATATGGCCGTCATTGACGTCAACGACGGCCACTCTTTGGCCGTCATTGACGGCCAAATTGGTGAATTACTAGACAGTTCCGGTCGGTAATCACCGTTGTGGCAGATTCCGGCGGCAAGTATGGGTCACGAGGGTGTTTTGTTATTTTTAAACTTTTTTTCAGGGGGTATTAATGAAATAATAACCTTATGGGGTCTAAAAGTAATAAAAAAATAGGGTAATATTTCTGGAATAATGTGCCAAACATTATTTGGAGAATAGGATTGGGAATATGGGCGGAGAAAAAATAAGCCAAACACACCCTTAAAAATTCCCCTTTGAATAACTACATTGAGATATTCATTATTTAAGCAAAGACACCCTCCACTCCCTACAGGATTCAGTCCATGTAAAGTTACAAACTTTAGATGGATTAACCACTAACATGCTAATTCTTATTAGCCATGAATTCATTTATGGCTTTTTCAAACAGCTACTGAATACAACCAAAAAAATCTAGTTATTAGTAACATAAACCTGTTACTTCATTTTTAACAAGACGCAACAAGCAATGTATAACAATAGAGTTATCTTCATTAACTCCTGCAAACAAATATAAAATCAATCAGTGTATCACCTTGGTTTTAAACACTTAGAAAAATATATAGGGTGAACCCAGCTGGAAGTATCTGGCATTCCCCAGTCGACTGGAACATCAGAAACTTCAGAATCCACAACCTACATGATGAGCATGAGATTTAAATGCACATCAGTAATAAGGAGATTACTAAATTCACTCTCAAACACAAGAAAAGTGATCACCAACCTCAAAAAACATCATCGAGAGGCGATCATTGCTAGAGAGTATCTGAAATGTTATATCCAGCGGCTACCCTTTGATTACGTATACAGGAATATCCCCCCTATCAAAGCATTTGCAGGTAGCCCAATATAGAAAATAGAGTGAATCTTGATTTTGCAATAGCATTCACATAATAAATTTCAGTTTCTAACAACTGGAAGATATAACCGGCTTATCATTAAACCAGATTCACC
The DNA here is from genome assembly GCF_008641045.1 of Pistacia vera. NCBI lineage: Eukaryota > Viridiplantae > Streptophyta > Magnoliopsida > Sapindales > Anacardiaceae > Pistacia > Pistacia vera. The sequence continues at coordinate 606,264 of NW_022195077.1, read as the reverse complement.
AATTTTTTCAAACTAAATTGTTTTTCATGTACATGACAAAATATATATATTCTAAAAGCATAGATATTCTCCCCATGGGTTATTAGCTCCAGGATCTTGTAAGATTTTTCATCATCAAAAATTTCAAAAAATATATCTGAAAAGGTAAAAGAGATGATGGTTGAACTGACAATCAAGTAATATTATCAAATGACCAATCACAGAAAAATTAAATAGACTAAAAGGACCTCCATAATCATCAACAACATATTGAAACTCAGCCCATGAAATTTGCTCATGTGGTTCACAGTGTACTGTCCCAGGAAAAAACAGCAAAGAACTGTGTGTTCGCCTGCCACAAAAGGAGAGTTATGACCATGGGATTTTAAAGGGACAAAAGTTATGTCTGCTATGGAAACATTCAGTACCTTTACAAGATTAATGACATAACTGATATCTTATTTAATTCAAAGAACTGAAAGCACTCAAACCTCAACAGTGGTCCTAGCTATTTCTGCAGAAGTAGTTTGTGTCCGGATTCTTTTGAAATTTCACTTCTCAAGAGGGTGATAACCCCGGTCATTAATGTATTAGATGAATCAGGAACTGAATCAGAGTAATCTGCAGCAACTGAAACTTTGAGGGCAAAGATCACGTCCTGTAGACAACCAATCGAATTGTGCAGAACCTAAAAATGGATTCCTGCATCCGAAACTTAAAATAGAAGAATAACTTTTTCACTGAAGTTCGTTAAAATCAGTAACTTTTGTAGATTGGGAAGCAGAATTGAAAACGAAGCACATCATTTCTTATGCCTATTTTCTTTAATTCTTGATTTACAGTATTTGGGTCAAATACACATGCTGGACGAGGAGCAACATAGACATACATGCACACACATGCACAAATTATCCGAACAATAAGACTACATATATCATTTCTTTAGCAATAAATGATATCTGTTTATACTACAGAGTTATAACAAACTCAGAAAGACAACACCAAACACAGATTATAGTCTCTAAAATTCAAAGCTACTAAATTACAATAACCTGACATTTAGGCAGAAACAACAAAATCAAAACATGCCTTTACCAAATATCAATATATCTACAGAAAATCTTTGATGGACTCCGACATTGCTATAAAATTAATTTGTTAGCATAAATAAGGTTATAAACTAATCGTTACAGAACAACCAAAAAATACAACACAATTTGAAGACGATTTCTCATTCACGAACTAGATCAGGAATAAAAAAACTAGAAAGACCTTATGCCAGAAAATCAGGAGCCTGCGACCATCAAAAGGATTTTTAATCCAACGCCGTGATCCATTGATGTTGAGCAACTAACCCCTCTGAACGGCATAAGTGACATTGTGAAGGACCTTTACACACATGAAACAAAGATGTTAACAAAATCACGATACATCAAACAACACAAGAAATAAGAGGGCAGAAAGCAAAGTACAAAGTAAGTCAACATCAGAACCCAAATTAATAAATCATAGTCCAGTCACCTCAAATATATAGGTTGTAAAAGAATCAAACAGTTCAATTTTTAATTACTTCAAACCCTTCTAATGAATACAAACTAATTGTACAACTTGAAATCAGTTTAATTATATAACCAAACTCACTAAACTTTCAAAAAAGTCCTCTATACTATCACTACTATTTAGAAAGAAAAAAAAATGGGTCTCCTCTTACATACACATTCAACTGTAAAGAATCCTTGTCCACATCATTGCTTCATGTACTTCCATCATTTAAAGAAAAAAAAAAAATCAACTAATACAAAATTTGCAATTAAAAACCACTTTGTATGTGAGTCTATGAACTACATCAGCCTCCCAAACTTAATCTCCCATCAAAAGTTAAAAATTCAAACTTGCGTGGTTATAGAGAAACAAATCAGCTCAAAAGGTCAAGTCTTTCACAATCAAAAATCAAAGCACCAACATGGGTTCCTCCCAACATGCAAAATTCAAATGGTATCTCACAAATTTGCAATAAAACACTAGATCACTCCACTCCTTCAAATCATTTCACAGAAAAACAAATCAAAAGAAAAAGAACAGCGTTTGATCGAGATTACCGAGAGAGATTGAAGAAGCCGCAGCGATCGACATAAGTGAAAGTGAGATGAGTGGTGAAGAATATGATGGTGTAAGCGAAGTGTTTGTGGTTAGAAGTGAGATTGGAGTCGGACCAACACAAATCTATGTTGTGTCAGAGTTGTTTGTTAGAGCCATGAAAAGGTTAGTTATTTATGCACTGTGAGATGTAGACTATTGTGATTGTGTCGTTTCTCACATTTGGCGGCTACATGGGGGCTGGGGCTTCAGTTGTGGTCACAATACGGTTAGTTTAGTAGGATGAGGTACCGGCAAACCGGATTGGTATTATTGGGGAAAAACTTAGGGTTGAGGAAAAACTTAGGGGTTGAGCTGTAATATGAAAAAGTTTGGGATTATAAAGAACCCAAATATCATGATCACCCCTATTATTTGTAAACTCACATGCGCGTGCTAGCTTTTGTGAATTTAATCAAGGGTTAGTACCATCCAAGAACACTTAATATACAAACTAGTGAAAAAATGACCGCAAGTTTCATCTGTATTAATTAACAATGAACAATTTCAGACTTTACCAAACCATGTATATTTTTTTTCTTTATCAAAACAGACACTTTTTTTTATTTTTTTTATCAATAGACGGACAATTTAGAGACATAATTTAAAAAGTATCATTTGAGTGATAGAAAATGTTTGATTATATCAACAAAAACTTGTGTCCTTTTTTAATTTTAAAATAAATGTCCTCCCATGAAGTAACCCTTTGACACATCAAACCCCAGGATATTAAAAAATCTCATTAACTCCCCCTCAACCAGCAACATCTAATGTCATTAACAGAGAAGGTTAAAAAGGTACTTTTATCTTCATAAATAAAAATTATAAATTACTTAATTATAGTAGTAATATATAATATATATGCAATTATAAATTCGCATAATATAAAAAAAATAAAAAAATATAATTAAGAAACATAAAAACAAAAAAGAGTAATACTACACATCAAAATTTATACAAATGATATGATAAAAGATGAGTGAATGAAGTTATTTTTATTATTTAAAATCAGCAACATATTTTACCACATTATATTGTAAAAAATATTGTACGCCAAAAAAACCCCATCTGAACCTTGCTTCTACCTCCACCTACCAACCCCAACCTACCACCATTTCTCTACATTCTTCCTGATCTCTCCTCCTAGCAGTTTCGTCTTCTTCCCATCAAATAGACATTTCAATTGTTTTGGTAACGAAAGTTAGACCAGAGTAGCCAAAAGGGGTGTCATTGAAAACTTTTAAAAGTTGGCTTGCGCTAAACTTTATAAAACAAAAGGGCGGTATAAAATCTTTTCTAATATTTGTGTGACGTTTGTTTACGTTTCATGTTTTTGTTTTACAAAAATGAACTTGGAAAAGAAATAAGATGTTTTATTTTGTGCTATGAAAATTTGAAAATGCCTTAATATTATTTTCTGAAAAAATAAATAATGAAGAAAATACATACATGTTTCTTTATCATTTTCCACAATAATATGGAAACAAGAGAATGAAAATATAGAAAACATTTAGTATATTTTGCGGTGTTTCAATTTTTAGTTATACATTGAAAGTATAGATATGTTGTTTTCTTTTTTAAAAACAAAAATGGTAGATAGATAATATTTATATAAATCCAAGATGAGACAAAAAATGATAATAAAAGTGATAGTGAACACCATGTTTTTAGAAAGAGTTAAAAGGATTAGACAAGGAGGATGATATGATTGTTATAATAACTATATATTTTTTTATTTTTAATCAAGAGATTTTGGTCTTTTGTTGGATTCATTAGTGATTGTTTTTATTAGACATTAACTAATATGGTTATAAATGTATAATTATTTTAATGTGATTATTATGTAGGTTAATGTTAATTTTATTAGGCCAAAATACATGTATCCATGTAAAGTTGGCCTATCTATAGCTAGTAACGTCAGTTTGGGAAACTATCAATGTTTCACCATTTTTAAAATAAACCGAAAGTGGAAGTCCAAGAACATACCTCCAGCCATAGTAATCAAATTCCAAGACGCTTGTAAATTGGGAATGTTATGGTCTATCAAGACCTTAGTTCATGTATGATGGAGAATCACAGACTTTTTTGTAAACTAATGACCTTGTTTCCTCACTGAATTTTGACTCGTGTAATGTTTACGTTCTTTATCACTTCTTTCCATCCAGAAGAAGAGGTTATATGAAATGTGTTACTATAGCGGTTTTAACGGTCTAAGGGCATTTGTGTCCTTCACCTGAATTTCTATAAGCTTAAATTCTTTTTCTAAACCTAAGTTACTAACACTCTCTCGCTCACCACTACAAAAACTCTCTCAAAAGAAACGGAAAATAACAAAATAAAAAAAATACGCCAGCTACTAGTCTTTGAGTTGTGCATGGCCAAGCCAGAAATTGTCTGAATGCGTAGCTTGGCCATGCATGGTCAGGTCGGATCTTGGCTCTGGTGGCATGGCCAGGCTAGATCTTGGCCCGAGCTGCACGACTGTCCTCAAACAATGGATCGACTCTCACTGAATTCCACGTTAGGCGTTGTGACAGCCACGGCAAGCATGGCTGTCACTTATTGCATATTCTTTTTTTTTTTTTTTTTTTTTTAACTCTTGAAATTGTTATTGTTTTTTTTAATTAGAAATTTGAGGAAAGATTAGAATTCTATTGAACTTTTGAAAGAAACAAAATAAGGGAGGTGAAAATTTGTGTAAAAATCTTGATTGAATGGAAGATTTGTGGAAAATCTGGTTGTATTTAAAATTGGAAGTTTTATATCTGATTTCTAAAAAAGTTCTGTAAATTCACAATGTAAGCAATAAACTTGGATTTTTATAAACTTTTGAATTCTGTAAATTTTTGGTGTATTGATGGTTTAGTTTAATATTCTGATTTTTCTTTTCATATTTTTAATTAATTTATGATTTTTTTTTTTTATTTTGATACTATTTTTTCAAAGACTTTTTATTAATTTGACACTATTTTTTTCAAAGATTTTTTTTCATTAATTTGAAAATTTTTTTTTCAAAGGTTTTTTTTAATTAATTTGACACCATTGTTTTCAAATTTTTTTTTTTTTATTAATTTCATACTGAACTTTTTTTTTTTATAGATTTATTAAGATGAGAGATTATTTTGAAAATGTATTATTTTGGTAATTACTAAGAGTAAAACTGACATTTCAACAGTCAAAAGCAGTCAAACTTGAATTTTGGTGGACGAACTTTAATGGAGGGTGGAAAGTTGATGGTTTTCCAAACTGAGGGTACCAACCAAACGTTGGGTGGGTGTAGTATTTCGCCCATTTAATTAATTTTCTGATTTGTTCTCATTTTCATTAGAAATTATAGATTAAAATTATGTCATTATATTAATCCTTGGTAATCATTCCACTATTTTACCCTTTATTAAATATTAACTAATAAGGTATCGTTTAGAGGACACTTTTTTTTTTTTTTTAACTAAGAGAAAAAATTATATATATATTTCACTTTTTATTTTTTATTACTTGGACCACTTTTTTAAAAAATCTTGAAAAAACTGTTAATTTATTATTGCATGTAAAGTTTGGCCTATCTATAGCTAGTAACGTCAGTTTGGGAAACTATCAATGTTTCACCCATTTTTAAAAATAAACCGAAAGTGGAAGTCAAAGAACATAACTCCAACCATAGTAATCAAATTCCAAGACACTTGTAAATTGGGAATAGTTATAGTCTATTCAAGACCTTAATACATGTAAAGATGGAGAATCACAGACTTTTTTGTAAACTAATGACCTTGTTTCCCTCACTGAAATTTTGACTCTATGTAATGTTTTACGTTCTTTATCACTTCTTTTCCATCAAAGAAGAAGAGTTTATATGAAAGGTGGTTACTACTAGCGGTTTTAACGGTCTAAGGGCATTTGTGTCCTTTCACTGAATTTCTATAAGCTTAAATTCTTTTTTCTAAACCTAAGTTACTAACACTCTCTCGCTCACCACTACAAAACTCTCTCAAAAGAAACGGAAATAACAAAATAAAAAAAATACGCCAGCTACTAGTCTTTGAGTTGTGCATGGCCAAGCCAGAAATTGTCTTGAATTGCGTAGCTTGGCCATGCATGGTCAGGTCGGATCTTGGCCTCAGTTGTGCATGGTCAGCCTAGATCTTGGCTTGAGTTGCATGACCTATCCTCAAACAATGGATCGACCTCTCACTAGATTCCACCGTTAGGCCTTGCGACAGCCACGGCAGGCATGGTTGTCATTTACTACATATCTTTTCTTTTTTAACTCTTGAAATTTTTTGTTGTTTTTTTTTTTTTTTTTTTAATTAGAAAATTGAGAGAAAATTTGAGAAAGATTAGAGTTTCTATGAACTTTTGGAAGTCCAAAATAAGTGGAAGTGATAATTTGTGTAAAAATCTTGATTGAATGGAAGATTTGTGGAAAATCTGGTTGTATTTAAAATTGGAAGTTTTATATCTGATTTCTAAAAAAGTTCTGTAAATTCACAATGTAAGCAATAAACTTGGATTTTTATAAACTTTTGAATTCTGTAAATTTTTGGTGTATTGATGGTTTAGTTTAATATTCTGATTTTTCTTTTCATATTTTTAATTAATTTATGATTTTTTTTTTTTATTTTGATACTATTTTTTCAAAGACTTTTTATTAATTTNTTTAGTTGCTAAATAATGCATAAGCACGCCTTTCAATTATATGATTTCTAGATGAATTTGAGGCTAGATGAGAGAAAAGATGAATATATGCTTTAGATGCTAAATAACGCGTAAGCACACCCTTCAATGATATGAGCTCTAGATGAATTTGATGCAAGATGAGAGGAAAGATGAATATATGTTTTAGATGCTAATTAACGCATAAGCTTATCCTCGTATTCCAATGGAGGAAAGATTAACATACGCTTTAGATGCTACATAACGCGTAAGCATGCCTCCCGATGATATGAGCTCTAGAAAATTTGAGGCTAAATGAGAGGAAAGATGAATATATGCTTTAGATGCTAAATAACACATAAGCATGCCTCCCGATGATATGAGCTCTAGATGAACTTGAGGCTAGATGATATGAAGTGCTTAAGATGCTAAGAAAAGTCCGATCGGCTAGACGTTAAATGTTTCATATGCATTTAGTTGCATTACATGAGTTATGATGTTATTTACATCATTAGATTATTTGTACTCATGTTAGATGATATTTAGATGTTATGTCATGACATGTGATGTGTGTGCACTATGTTTACATACTTATTTGTATGTGTACACTTAATGTTTTATATGACTATAGGGAAGATGATGAAAAGTATATGAGTTAGTAAAGGAAATGAACCATACTTAGATGCAAAAGAGGTGTGGTATGTGAATGAATGTGTTTGAATGAATGTCAAATAACATACTTGGTATTAAATGGAGTAAAGGAAATGAACCATACTTAGATGCAAAAGAGGTGTGGTATGTGAATGAATGTGTTTGAATGAATGTCAAATAACATACTTGGTATTAAATGGATCATTCCTTACTGAGTGATTAGCACTCACCCTTTATGGTTGAATGTTTTACAAGCAATCAAGAAGCGAGGGATGTTGGAGACAGCAAGGTTTTGCATGAGGGGAGATAATTTATTGTCATCCTGACGTTCTATCTTGATGTAAATAAGGTAAATGACAAATGTTTTTTAAACACCTTTTTGAAGCTTCTACCATATGAATGAAAATAGCATTAATATGTTTTGATTGATTGATGCCCAAATGAATTTAAGTTTTTATTTTTATTTTTAAAGGTACAAATTTTGATCCTGCGGTACATCTTATAATAATGTTTTAGACATTATTATTATTCTTGCACAGATTTTCTAAATACAACTCGTTCCCAAGACATGAATTCTCTGGATTCTCATTGAGTGATATTCAGAGGGTACCTGACTGGGGAGGGGTTTTACAGGCTATTAGCCCAATGGCACTCATGTTACTTGGCCAAGGTATAAGTCCAAGGTTCAAGTCATGGGGGAGGCGTTTGCAAGGTGGAAAAAGGACCAAGAAGCAAAGCAAAGTCGTGAGGGTCCGAAGGAGGCGTGGCCAGAAGGACCCATAGCAGACAATACCTTGGACGTGTCCGACGCGTGAGGAAAGCCCTTGAGCTCGAAGGTGGCGAGATAGAGGATAGCCCCCGGTCGTGACAATAAAACTGCACCTTTTTTATTGTTACGACCGGGGGCTATCCTCTATCTTGCCACTTCGGCTCAAGGGCTTTCCCCACGCGTCAGACACATCCAAGGTACTGTCCGCTATGGGTCCTTCTGGCCACGCCTCCTTCGGACCCTCACGGTTTTGCTTCACTTCGTGGTCTTTTTTCCACCTTGCGAACACCTCCCCCATGACTTAAACCTTGTACTTATACCTTGGCCAAGTAACATGAGTACCATTGGGCCATTAGGTTAATTGGCCCAATGGTACTCATGTTACTTGGCCAAGGTATAAGTCCAAGGTTCAAGTCATGAGGGAGGCGTTCGCAAGGTGAAAAAAATACCACGAAGCAAAGCAAAGCCGTGAGGGCCCGAATGAGGCGTGGCTAGAAGGACCCATAGCGGACAATACCTTGGACGTGTTTGGCACGCAGAGAAAGCCCTTGAGCCGAAGTGGTGAGATAGAGGATAGCCCTCGATCGTGACACCAAGCCACTGTTGACCAACGACCACCACCATTAGCTGCCACTAACAATCACCATAACAGGGTATGACTAGTCGAATCTAACCAATCGTGCATCAATATGGTCCTTTTCGACCAGATCAATGGTTGAAAATGGCCAGGTGGTCGTGGATCTAGCCAGAAATGGCCAAATCTCTTATGGTCGTTTTCTGCCAGATTTATGGCCATTGTGTGCCATGGACCTAGCCGTAACGGCCAGATCTATTTTGGCACACGGCACCATGGATATGACCATTAACGACCAGAATAGATATGGCCGTTTCCAACCAGATCTATGGCGATTTGGTGGTTTTCAACCATCGATCTAGTCGGAAATGACAATATTGGCACACGACTGGTTGTGCGCCATTTCGACGATCCTCGGCAGTGGCTGACAGCGGCCAACGATGGTGGTTAGCAGCCAACGATGGTCCTAGTTAGCCTGCAATTTGTTTTTAAATATAAGGGTCTTATTGTCCAAAAACTTAATTAAAAATTTTAATAGTTAAGGGTAAAATTGTAACAAAATTAAGATTACCAAGTAATTTTAAAATACTTAAGAAGATAGAGGTAATCAGATTACAACATATATAACCAATAGTAATTACTATTGATTTTGAAATATTACCAAAATCTTATATTACTTGACAACCAAACGTGGTAATCTAAGTAATATAAGTCGACATTACCTCAGTAATGGGGGATTACCTTCAACCAAACACAGAATTAGGGAATTCATTAGAAATACCATAAAGGAATTAAAAGTAATTTAGATATTCTACTCTGATCAAATGTATTGCTATAACTATGCTTGATTTCTCTAAACATAGATCTTCTTCTTCTTTTTTTCTTTTTTTTTTTTTCTTTCTTTCTTTCTTTCTTTCTAGGTTAACAAATAAGTGATAGCTTCTTATGAGCAAAAGTATTGTTTCGCCAAATCGTTTCAGTATTACATGATCAAAAGCTGGAAAGTGAAGAGAAGCAAAATATGGCATGATCGGAAGCTGGCAAGTAAAGAGAAGCAAAACAATCAATAATATGGTGTGCTTGGTAGAGTATTTTGAGTTGTATTTTTGAGAAAGTTGAGTTGGGTTGTTATTACGATAATAAGATTTAAAAATTAATAAAAACACCCCCTACATTTGTTAATTTGCTAAACACCCCCTACAATAAAACATTGAAAATTAACAAAAACACTTTCTTCCACCCATTAAATGTCGGCAACTGGCCACCACCACGAAAGGGTGGTCGGAGTTGCTGGAATGGCGCACGACCAGCCAGAACCTATTGAATCTGGCCGGTCGTGCGTCAATCTGGCAAAAAAAAGCCAGATCTTTGGTCATAGATCTGGCCTTTTCCGACTAAATCTACAGTGGATCTTATCGTAAAATGCTTAATCGGCGCACTACCAGCCAAATCTAACCGGTAGTGCTTCATTACGAGTAATTCCAACCACCTTCCGACAGTTGTGATCAGAATCTGGCAAATATAGGTAAGTAGGAGTGTTTTTGTTAATTTATAAACTTTTATTATTGAAGGTGTTTAGTCAAATTAACAAACCTATAAGGTTAAAAGTTAAATATTTTGAATTGAATAGAATAAGATTAGATTTTGAAAATATTGAAACAAATATATAGTTTAAATAGAATATGAATAGGATAGAATAAAATAGTAAAACAAACGCAACCATATTTCTTGGTTTAAATAATATTCTGTTCTCGATTATTTGTATGCAAGAGAAGGATATCTAAGAGTTTTATGTTATTATTTTTATGCATTTTCTGCAGATCAGTTTGAGGTAGCTATCATGTTACTGTTTCAAAGAGTCAAGAACAGAGTTACTAATATAAATATAAAGTTTTTGGATTTGAATACAGTATTTATTCTATTTACATTCGAATGAAAGAGCAGGGATATGTTAAACATAGAAACCCATTTATTTTAGATGTCCCTCGATATGTTGGAACTCATGGGTTTGATCCAAGTTCTTCCGGAAATAAATTTCTTATTTGTTACTTGTACGAAAACTAAAAACAATCTGGGTCTTTCAGCATATCTTGTTGAGTTCTAAATTTCTTTCGGCGAGCACGCGGAAACAGGAGTTGCTGGATCTGCTTTTCGGCAGCAAATTCAGATGCCGCCTACAAAAACGGGTTGGCTAACTGTTAATCAATCAATTAATGCAATGTACGTAAAGCTTTTATCAAAAAGTTGTCAAGCAAAGGATGATCTTATTCAGAATGATTCAGCAAGCTTATTTAGAAAAACATAAAACATAATTATCAACATGCTTCTGCAAACACGTACATGTATAGGACAATAGAGCAAAATTTGTTTCACCAGTAGAACATTTGAGCAAGCAAACACAAACTCCACCGGTATAATGTCATAAGGTATCATCTCAGACAATCAAATTAACATATTGATAGGTACTAGATGATCTAGAAAGATAGGAATTGTAGGCGAAAAATGCATTTGGATAAATTTCTTATTTAAGAAAAACATTACATGGCGTTATGAAATTAAAAGAAGTACATTTGATCCAATATTATCAATTGCAATATAAATTGCTTACCTGGACTTTGAAAGGAAAGCGATGAGTCCGTACTTCTACCCCAGAGAAAACTCTGACATCCATACCGAGACTATCAACTCCAATCAAGTTTGCTCCCTACAGAATCAAATTAACCGATCAGAGTTTCATAATGGTCAAATGAATTAAGAAACGTTAAATGACAAAAACTTTAGCTAACACATTATCTGAGGATAAAAAGGAATGCTACAGGAGGTGGAGAAATACTAAGAGAACCTCACTTATGTTGCAAATACAAACAATTCCGTGACGAAATAAGAACAGCATCCATAAAATCATCTAACAATGATACAAAATCACTTGATTTACATCACATCAATTGAACAGCATGCTCAAAATATTTTCTACCATGCCTCATAGTTGCTAAAACGCATCCATCGTATCAAATTTAACACGAAAAAGTTTCAGGTCAGTTCCAAGTAAAATAACTGGTTAGTGAGGTTAAGAAGTTTGCTACATGAAATTATGTTTCTTGAGAAATTATACCCCATAAGTTTCATGAAATTTTACAAAAAAAGGAAGATTCAAAAGTAGTTCCATTTGTGTTTTTATTCTCCAAATTCTTATATTTCATTAGTAAATCGGATATCATTGCATACAACGGTTCATTGCTAAAAGTTACAAAGTGAAAATGAACTATGAGGCACAGACATGTCTATACATGAGCGGTGGCATCTTTGGAAATTATATCTGACACACAGATGACCGGAACATAACTCATATCTTCAGAATAATCAATTACAGGAGTCAATTTATTTCTTTCAAAGTCCAGTCAATTCTTAGTCACAAGTATCTTGTAAACACAGAACAATTTCCCAAAGCACAGCTATGTAGGTTCAAATGTTCACACCAAGCATATAAATATTTCATTGTTGACTTCAAAACTTACTCTATATGGTAATGGAAATAAATAATACTAGGTCTACAACCCAATCTCACAACCCCCGACGTAGCAGTTCGACATTAATTAACTTGCAAATGGGCAGGTGGAATCTATACAAGCAGACGAGACCCATTTTGCGAGTTAACCAATGACGAACTGACACGTCGAAAGTTGTGAGATTGGGTTGTAGACCTAGAATTACTCAATGGAAATATATACTGAATAACATTTTTATAATAGCATCGTTTTTAAGGGGCAATAACATGTATTCTGGCAAACTTCTGCACAAATGATGTTGCACTCATTCATAAACATCCAAAAGAGTAAACTGAATTCAGGTATCACACGACAAAGTGTAAAACATACAAATTGCTAATCGAGACAAGTGTCTTGAAAAGCATAGCTAATCAAGTACACACATAAACCTCGACACTTATAAGAAAACCAGCATATAATAGTTGAAATTCGTTTTACCTCAACATTAAGACCTTTCTTTTTACAAAGCGCTTTAAGAGCAACATTGCACCTAATTCCTTTTTCACTGAAGTGCTCTATAATTGCTGAAGTACAGTGTACAAGGGCATCGGGCTCAGCATCTTGAAAGTCTTGCAAATTAATTGGATACTGCATGTATTCAAAGTAATGCAAATTTGAATCCAAGGGTCAAAATCCGGTACACGGGAACCATTGTAGAATGACATGAACTTATTTTTACATTTAAGTAACTGAATCCGATTGCAGGACTTGAATGTTATAACCAATTGCTAACAATACCTACTTGTTAACCGAGCTGGATAGAATAATTTACATTGTTTCTTATTTTTAAACAAATAAGATCACAGTAAAATTTTAATTTTCATAACTCCAAAAAGTCAGGTTGGTCAGGATAACAGGAGTCAAACTTATAAAAACAACAATAGGGAGTGTAATGTACATGCCTGGACTCCATACACAGAGAATAAGTCTATTCTCATAATCTCCAACCGGTAGAGAGTTGAGCTAGTGTTGCTTTTATCACTTTTCGAACTAAAACTCAGAATTTCACCATCTAAACAAAACAGCAAGGTAAGTCAAATTAAAATACCACAACATATATATTTATATGACCAAACTTTTTAACTTGGAAGAACTAATTTATTAAAAAAATATAAAAAGGATTTCTATCCAAAATATTTGTCTTTTTGCAGAAGCATATTACACACATATATAGATACAGAATGTATAATCTATTTGGGTCCATTGTTTGACTACTGTAATATAACAGCTACTCACATCCTCGCATAATGAACAAGGAATATTAATCTGACTGTATTTCATTTTCTTAACCAATAATAAAAAAACAGGCTGATAGTCATAGGACTAAAAAGATGCAAAAGGACCCATTGCCAGTTCAAAGCGTCAGAAACCAGGCAGGCCTGAATAGAACACATCATGGCCTATGCGGCTAAGACTACATTACAACACTAACGCATATGGATTGCCATTTTAACGATTCCAGAAGACATAGCATACTTACAAATTACAATTGAGAGACATCCTAGACCACCCACTGGATGGTTATGAATTTATATCCACCAATGCTATAACTTTCATTCTAAAAGTATCCCCCTGATCTCACAATCCCCTCAAGTCCTAGTAACTTTATCACTGCAAGATTGGTGCATTTGGTGATTGAATAACCTAATCCTAAAAAATGGGATACCTTTCCAGTCTGAGATGCTGCCATCACTATCTTCACAGTGAAATTGCCTTCGTACATAAGTTTCTTCATCAGCAAAAGCCAGTCTGAGGTATCCCACAATAGAAACACCATTTGAAGGATGATCCATTTTTCTATAATATTCCATATTAACAGCCTACATAAAAGTAAAAACTTTATAAACCATACAGCAGGCTGCATACTAAGCCATATAATTGAAAAAATCAGAATAATAAGATACGCATGAATCTTATCGATACAACCAAATACAAAGGACACTGCTTCTTCCCTCCAGGAACAGATATAAATGAATAAAGCAATCAAAACCATCTATATTGCCTGCAATAAATCTGGAATTAGATACTTCTCAATTTCAATAAAAAAAATAAAAAAAGAACTTTTAGTAGACACTAGACTTGAATAAAAAATATATTAACACAAATAATTAGGGTTTACGAAATTTGTATCTTAAGATGTGTTATTAATTTAGAAATAAATGGTTGAGCTTCTATCCATGATTTAGAAATAAATGGTTGAGCTTATAGAGTTATAAATAATTATATTATTCACAAATAAAAGCTTAAAAAATATTATTATAATTTAAAATTTTGATTTATTACTTTTTGAAGAATAAGATATGATGTTATTTTTTTCTACTTAAAATAGAAATAAATTTATTCAATCTAAAATTGGCCTTTCAAAAAAAAAAAACATCTTTCGGTGTGTTTGGTTCATTATTTTGGATAGGATTTTGGGAATAATATTAGGTAGTTGAATAGGGGAGTATTATGAGATAAAATTTAAAAATTTATAAAAAAGCCCATAGGTTTACTAATTTAATTAAACACCCCAACATATAAAATGACAAAAATACTCCTACCACTTGCAGCGCCAGATTCCAGCCACCACCGCTGGAATCTGGCCGAAAAATCGAGTTACAACTCAAACCGGTTGGATCTGTGTCGTAACGTGTCGTTATAGCCTTTTCCGGCTAAATCCACCACGGATCTGGCCAGAAAAGGCCAGATCTACGGCCTGCTATGGCAGTCGACGATCGAAAAAGGCCAAAACGATGGCCATCTTTGACCATCAGCGACGACCAATATGGCCGTCGTTTTCGGTCAACGATGGCCAAGATTTAGCTATCGTTTACCGTCAACGATGGCCAGAGCTGACTTTTTCCAGCCAGATCCATTGTGGATCTGGCTGGAAAAAGCCAGATCTGTGAATTACCAGCCAGTTCCGGTCGGTAATTCACCGTTGTGGCAGATTCCGGCTACAACCGACGGTGGTTGCTGGAATCTGCCAAATATAGGTCACGGGAGTGTTTTTGTTATTTTTTAAACTTTTTTCAGGGGGTAATCAATGAAATTAATAACCTTATGGGGTCTAAAATTAATTGAAAAAATTGGATAATATTTCTGGAATAATGTGCCAAAGATTATTTGAAGAATATGATTGAGAATATGGGTAGGAATAATGAACCAAACACGGCCTTTAATATTTGTTACTATTTAGAAATATTTTATAAGAGAAAAATAGATAGCTAAAAGGGTGAGGTGGAAGGTGGGTAGTGGTAGACATGGCCACATGGACAAGTGATGTAAGAGATTTGCAAATATTGGTACATGCATGACACATATCCACACACATATGAAAAGAAATTATAAGAACTAATAAATAAAATTATCATTTTATCATTTTATTTATATGTGGTGAGTGGCAAAGTATCAATATAGTTAATGAAATTCTTTTATATGGTATGGTATGGGACTAGAAAAGTGACAATCACCCCCCATATACAAAGATTCATTACTCAAACTAAGATTATATATATATAGTAGAAATTTTGCAACCAAAAGATATTTCACTATCTTTGCTCTTCATCGTTTCTCCAAAATGACAATAGATCTCATCCATTTTGGCACAGACTTAAGAGTGATCCCATCAAAGCTTTCACACAAAAAGGTTTTTTTTTGGGTTAAAGTATCTTTTACATTATTATTTTTTAATTAAAAAAAAGGTTCATGAAAACCTAAAAAGTTTTTTATTTTTTTTATTTTAAATAATAACTAATTTTTATCTATCAAATGCTTAATATAATACTACAAGGGATTTTTACTCTCAATTTTGTTTACTAAGATAAAAAATGGTGGTTAAATAATTTGGTACATTTAAGAAAGTAACTCCAAAAGGTTAATGGGGATTGAAAAATGTGCATACTTTTAGCCAATGTAATAAAAATCTCAACCAATTGATCAGATACTTTAATTAAAAAAGAAGCTTCATGCAACAAAAACATTCAATTGCACCAAGAAACCTGTTTTGCCTAAAATATATAGGGTTGACATAAGGTCCAGTAAGCATGCAAAGGTCAGAACATAGGTACACCCGCAACCTGCTTCTGTCAGAATAGTGGGTGCGCACCAGGCCAGTCAGAAGCTGTGGTGATCTCACGTGTCCAATCCCTGCTCTAAATCACGCAAATCACTCTGGAAGGTGGGCAATGTGACATAAAGAATGATTTGCACGGATGATCCCACCAACTCACAGATCCAGTAATCATTTCCTCAATATATCCCACTATAAATTGAGAGCTCCTCTCTCATTCAAGGGATTCGCTCATTTTTACTCTTGATTAACTATTCTCTCCCAAGAATATATAGCATTCTCTCTCTTGTCCTATCATTTTGTGAGTCATTTGTAAACCACTTGTAAGTTAGTCCGCTAACGCGACCTGACCCTTATCATTAATACAAACATCAGTGGACCTAGGACTTGCTACCTTAGCATCCGAACCACTTTAAAAGTTGTCTCCATTGCATTTACTCTTATTTTCCTTTATATTCACGTGTGTCTTCTGGGTCAGCTCAACATTTCACACGTGTTTTTGGTTGGTTAAAAAAATCACGTATCAACAAACTGTTGACGCTTGATTTGGGACATCAACAACTCGCACGTGAGAAGCGCTAAGCGGATTTATGAATCACACGTGATAGATCCATGAGATTTGAATATGGAGCTGAGATTATATATGTTGTAGAAAACATAAATAATAGGTTGACAAGAGAGGTTTTTATAATGGTTCGGATGCTCAACAAGCGACTCCTCCATCCACCGTTATTTTATTAATCTCTTACTATTTCTATGATCTTGCCCAAAAGACATACAAAGATGAAGAAATACAGTGTTTACAAAGAGAAAGAATTGAGCTCTTATCTATGGTTAGCTCTCATATGCCTAGCCCCCCTCTTCAGGAAGAAGAGTGTCAATTTATACACCTAAACACTCAATGTAATGAGTGTTTTGCAAGTTGTCTTGACACATGGAAGACTCTCGTCCATTCGTCTCTTTGAAATGAGATAAAGTTGGTGTGAATATCTTTGAGGAGATATCGACTTGGCAGCATATTAATTAGGCTGACATAAGCATGACTTTTGAGACATAACAGAACTATTACTTCTTAATCTCATTTACAAGCATGTCACGACCCAGATCTACACCCCTGGGCTGGGCTGATCGGCCTACTGCGGCCCACTCTAGGCTAACCCCAGCGTGACTCACTAGGACTATCCTCGGCCCTGGACCACCGAGTTTCTTTCGCCTTCCCCACCACTCGAACCCATGCCCTCCAGGCTTAACAGGCAATGGGAAGCATGGTGAGTACCATCAGGCTACTCACCATGCTTCCCATTGCCTGTTAAGCCTGGAGGGCATGGGTTCGAGTGGTGGGGAAGGTGAAAGAAACTCGGTGGTCCAGGGCCGAGGATAGTCCTAGTGAGTCACGCTGGGGTCAGCCTAGAGTGGGCCGCAGTAGGCCGATCAGCCCAGCCCAGGGGTGTAGATCTGGGTCGTGACAAAGCATAATAGTTGGCAAAAGAACGATAGAGAAATACATATGGAGTGGATTAGGTTTTGCATAATTCATTTCATAACAGACATATTGTTGGAATCTTCCAAATCCATGGTATGATAAGTGGGCCTAGCTGTTTAGTCAACATAATTTAAAAAATCTTCCAAATATTCTCATCTCATTTATACTTGTGTTAGCAAAAATTACGTGACAGACTTTTTCTCAAAACTTGTCTACTCTTAATCAATATTCAACTTTGGTGGGGAGAATGTCATCCAATGAACACGTTGGGAGAGTAAGAATAGTGGCGGGTAGTTGTCAAACGGATGATAATAAAATATCAAAACTCATCGGCTCCGTTTGGTTCAAAATTTGGGGGTTTTGGGAAAAGTTTTTTGAAAAAAGTTAAAAAAAAGTTGAATTTGGCAGGTATTACGATGTAGAATTTATAAATTAATAAAATATCCCATATATTTGTTTTTTTACAAAATACCCCCTATAATAAAACATTAAAAGTTAACAAAAATACCCCTAACCCACCCTCAAACACCCCCAGTCGGCCACCACCACCGGAGGTGGCCGGAATCGTCTTATGGGCGCATGACCGGCTGGATCTTGCCGGTCATGCACCGATATGGCCTTTTCCGGCCAGATCTACGGTGGATCTGGCCGACAAAGGCCAGATCTACGGCCAGATCTAGCCGTCAACCGCCAGATCTGGCCGTATTTGCTCTCAACGACGGCCAACAAACGGTCGTCGTTGATGATCAACGACGACCGTTTGTTTGGCCGTCGTGATCGACTGTTACGGCCAAAGATCTGGCCTTTTCCGGCCAGATCCACCGTGGATCTGGCTGGAAAAGGCTAGATCGGCGCACTACCGGCTAGATTCAGCCGGTAGTGTGCCATCCTACCAAATTCCAGCCATTTTCCAGCGGTGGTGGCCGGAATCTGGTAAATGTGGATTATTGGGGTATTTTTGTAATTTTAAACAAATATTTAGGGGTATTTAATTAAATTAACAAATTTAGAGGGTTTAAAAAAATTGAATAATATTGAAAATAGTATTCCAAAAAATGAGAGTTTTTGGGTATTTTACTGTTTAACTTTTTTGGGAATACTACTTTGGCAACCAAACAAAGCCATCGTTTTTGCAGTTCTATAATATGGCAAAAGATAAAACATGAGTTGATTGCTAAAAATGTCAGTGAAAGCAAAGGGTGCACATAGCTCTAGACTCTAGTACATAAATTGGTCAAGTTACTGTCACAATTATTTATCACCCATCAAATTGTATATAATTACCGAAATGGGACTACACTATTTTGATCATAAACTGATCATAGCATTCTTTTTATCACTTTTTTTTTTTTTTTTTTTTTGGGATTCTCTGTTAATTTTATTTTACCTAATTTTTTTTAGGATTTAAAGACACTTGACAATTTCACTATTTAACGCCTAGGATTAATTCATATAAAATATACAATTGTAGAATTATATCCAAACATCAAAATCTAATACACAAATAATTTGTTACCAGTTATAAAAATAAAAAAAATAAAAACTCTCTAGTCCTAACACAATTGCACATCAGTTCTTGTGTTCATATACGTTTCGTTTTCAGTTCAACTTTATTTTTATCAATAACACTCTAAGCGACTCCTTCTTCTTTGTTTATTCAAGTTCAACTATATTTCTTGCATTTTGATTTTTATTGGAGCATAAATTTGTCAAAAAAATTTCTTTAGTTCAGATTAGTGGATGAGAATGACGTAGATGATAAAATTTACGGTTAATTTGGAAGGGATAGATCTTGTGTGAAGCAAGCCACCAATAATTTAATGGATATGCACAAAGAGGGAAAGAGAACGTGAAGGCTTGGGTGACACCGGTGTGGTGTCTGTCATAGGCATTCCGATGCCTAAGTTAGTACGATTGGAGGCAAATTTAGTGAGGGCTGAGAGCAGAAAAAGATTACCAGAATAATGCAATGCCTATGGGTAGTAAAGTTTAGTCAGAACTAAGTTTTACAAAAAGAAAGACAGTGATTCTTGGGAGTAAGAATTTAAGAGCTAAAACTATGGGTGATTTCTAAATGCCTTTTGAGAGGGTTTGCCCCTGTTTATATAGTAAACCCTAGGGGTTTGAATCCTAGTAGGACTCTGAGTCCTACTTAGTTGATGAGTTCCAATTAGAAAGAGAATATCATCTTTTGTCTTTATTAGATTAGGCTTGACACTTTCAGTAAGATCCAAGATCTTGACAGAAGTGGAAATAAATATGATTCTAATTCCTATTATGGAATGTTGTGGGCCAATGGGCTAGAACTTAATTTGGCTTTACTTGTAGGATAGCCCAACTCGTAGAGTAGGCCTTTCACAAGGTAAATTCAAGCGTGGGCCTAATCAGGATTAATTCAAGGCACTGGGTTGTGATATGTTTGTTTTGTTAGACCTCGTTAGGTCCAACATGATTTTTGACCCATATACATACATTGTAATGCCCCACTTGAGATACGTAGCCATTGTTTATGGTATGGCCTGAAGGGTTACTAAATTACTCCTAAATGAGATTGTTTATTGTTCATGATGTTTGGTTGGCCCTTGGTTGAGTTTATGTTTTGGGTTTGGTTGAGTGTTTAGCTTGGAATTGATTAAGACTTGGCGGATTTTGGAGTTGCAGCCTTCGCCGGGGCAAGGAAGAAGCTTCGCCGCGGTGACGTCAGCTCTAAATTTGCAATGTCGATTCTGTAATTCTTCACCGAGGCGACAGAGAATTCTTCGCCGCGACGAAAGGCCGGCTAAGTTTTTGTTTGAGTTTCTAGAGAATTCTTTCCTAAGGGCAAAATGACCATTTTACCTCTAATTAGCAGAAAAAGTGGAGAGTGAAATGTAAGGAAATTTCATGAAGAATAGTGTAAAATGGGGGTGAGTTTGTAAAGAATCAAAGGATAAAGGTGAAATTTTTAAGAAAGAGTAAGGGCAAAATGGGAAAGAGTGTATATTATATGAGCAAATAAGACTTTAGTTCTCTAAACCCCTTCATTTCACCCATTTCCACTGCCTCTTCATCCCTCATTTTCTCTCAATTCCTCAATTTTCCAAGGGATTTTTGAGAGTTTTGAGTTGGAATTTGACAAAGAATTGATCCTAAGCAAGAAGAGGTAAGAATCTCTACTCTAGATATGAGTTTTATTTATGTAAAGGTTAATTTCTTACTAAGTTTATGCTTAGGAAATAAGGGAAAGCTAAGGTCCAACAAGAGTAGAGAGCTTTAGTGGAGACTACTCAAGTATGAGGTAAGTAAATCCAACTCAAGTTGAGATTTAAGGAATCTATTGAGTAGAAATTTCTTTATGCATGTTTATATTATTCTTGTGGAGAGATTGAGATGATATGAGTAGCTATTTATGTTGATTGTGAATATATTTGAGTTATGAGAAGTGTTCTACTTGCATGATGATGAGTTGAGTTTGATTGAGATTGGAAGAGGTTGGAGTAGATTTTTGGGAGTGTGTTTCCTTAACAGGGAATGAGATCATGCAAGAGAATTTCCTCCCATTTTGGGATGGCCTAAGAGAGAAATAGAGTTCTCAGTAAAGTAGAGTGTTTGTATACACATGAGTTGTTTGATGAAATGCCTAAGAGAAGCATGAGTATGAGTAGAGAACCTTAATTCTTGCAACATTGCATGTTGGCATTTCTTGAGTGCATTAATGAGTATGAGCCATCTATATGCATTGGTTATGCATTGAGAAATAGCTTGGGAAAGAGTAGAGAATTTTGAGTATAAGTTACACTATGAGTAATAGATTAAGAAAGAGTAAAGAACTTTGTGAATAGACTACTCTAAGAGTTAAGCTATACTATGAGTACTAGCTTGAGAAAGAGATGAGTATTAGCTTGAGCAAGAGTAGAGATCTTTGTGAATAAACTACTCTAAGAGCAAAAGAAGAGATTAGAGTAGGTTGTGCGATGGGGAACCCGTGAGTGATGAGTAAAGTCACAAGAGTGGGTGCTTTGTGATCCCCAGCCGTGCCTCCGGTTAGATGGGGCCGTGACCGTCACGAAAAATGGAACATGAGGTTCCGGCCGTGCCTCCGATAAGATGGGGCAGTGACATTCAAAGAGAGAGAGAATACACTCACATGGCCAAGGGTTCCAAATCCATACATGACCGAGTCCGGTCGGCAGAGAATGAGTAGAAGTCACGAAGAGTGGGTCGGTGCTTTGTGATCTCCATCCAGCCGTGCCTCCGGTAAGATGAGGCCGTGACATGCAAGTGAAGAAGAATGAGCAAACATGAGAAAGAATAAAGAGAGACAATGAGTAAGGGTACGAAGAATGGGATGAGTACCCAGCCGTGCCTCCGGTAAGATGAGGTCGTGACCTACAATAGGAAGTTAACAGAAAATAGTTATGAGAAAGAGAGATAGAAAGAGAATCAGTAGAAGTCACGTAGAGCGGGAGAAGTCTCGGCCGTGCCTCCGGTAAGATAGGGCTGTGACATTCAAAGAGAAAGTTAGTAGAAAAGAATTATGAGCAATGAGAAAGAGATAATAGAGAGAATTAAAGAATGAGAAAGCTTGAGAAAGGATGAGAAAGCTTGAGAAAGAATGAGAAAGCTTGAGAAAGCTTGAGAAAGAATGAGATAGAAAGATAGAGTATGAGAAAGAATGAGAGAGTTTGAGTTAGTAAGAATAGAGAGTAGAAGAAAGAAACATGCAGTTGTTTTGCATTAATTGCATGTACATCTCATACATGCATGCACCATGATTTCTTCCATGGTTAGTGAGAGTATGATAAGAATAAGAGAGAACCATGATTTTTCTTCATGGTGAGTATGATGAGAATAAGAGAGAGAACCATGATTTTCCTTCATGGTGAGTAAGAATAAGAGAAAAAGAACAGAGAATAAGAATAGAGAGAAAGAAAGAATAAAAAGAGCAAAACAGAGTTAAAGGAGAATAAAAGTATTAGAAAGAAAGAGAAAAACAGTGAGAATTAGAAATAGAAGAACGATAGAGTAAGGAAATAACCAAAGAGTGAGTTGCGGGGACATGTAGTGGAGGTTTTACTTACTGAGCATTGTTGTGCTCACCCCGTTGTTCTTCCCTGTTTTGCAAGAAATAGAAGCAGCGGTCGGATGGACGTTGAGGAGCAGAGAGTATTGGCACCACTGTCCACCAGCTATGATATTTTGTATTAATTAGAAAGTTTTTAATACATTGTATTTTGTATTTGTAAAGAATTATATTTTATGAGTAAAGAAAAATTTGAGCCCACTATCTTTCATACGCTATGTATATCTATAATTTATATAGTATGTATTATAAGAATAGTAGTAGAGAGCAGGTGTTACATACATCCATGTAAAGAGTCGTGTTCTGTATTTAAACATTATAACCAATGTTTTAAAACCTGGTCCGACCGGTTCAACCGGGACCCAAGGATTTCACCGGACTGGATTACCCATTTCACTATTCGCCAAAAACCCTAGAAATTGGGATGATGATCAGCGAACAATTGAAGGTCGAGATGTTGGGGCTTTTGAAGAGAAAGCGTAGGTGAGAGCAATTGTGGTAATGGAGTTGATTTCTGGTGAGTGAATCGATCGGAAAAAAAAAAAAAGGTGATGACAACAATCGGCTTTTGCTGATGATTGGCGAGGCTAACAGGGTTGGGGTCCGTGGTGATGGGGAGAGTTGTCAATGTTGGCGATGGTGAGATTTGGCTTGGAATGTCAACATTGGCGTCGGTCAGATCTAGTCGAAATCGAATCGATTTTGACCAAATATTTGGTAGATTTTTTGGGGAATGGGCTCAAGGGATGATTGGAATTGCATTTGGTGTGTCGCCACCACCAACCAGTCGATCGCCGATTTGTATTTGGGGTGTGTTTGCTAAATTTTAAACTTATAGGAACTTAATGAATTTTTAGGAGTGTATTTGCTAAATTTTAAAATTTGTCACGGTCAACCTGAGATTTGACAACTTTACCGAGTTTCACCTTGGGTTGATTATTAAAACATTGGTTATAACTACAACAAATTTGTTGTTTGCATGTGATTAATCAAAAAAAAAAAAAAATAGTTTGCATGGTGGCTAGCTCTATAGGGATGGGAGTGATGTGGTGGTCTGCCCTCACAAGGGTGAGGCATTTTCGTGGTGGTGGCTTCATAGAAGGGGTGTTGTTCGGCGATTGATTTTGCAAAGGTAGGGGATTTGTGCGGCGAATGGTGAGGCTGGGTCTAGGCAAGCATGCACAACCGTCATATGAAACACAATCTTAGGAAACAATTTTTTAGAGTAATTAATTAAATTATTAAATAAAAAAGGTTAAAAAAATATCTTTTAGGGGGCGTTTGGATCATATAATGTTTTTTTTATCTTAGTAATAAGATTACCGGAAAGAAAGATTACCTTGTAGATTACCGGGTTTAAATTATTATTGTGCTTGGTTCAATTGGGATGTATTAATAATTAATGTGCTTGCTTGACAATAATAACAGATGTCCTTAAATACCCTTTTACTATAATGCCCTTGCAATGATTAATTGTATTACTAATTAATCTGTTTGGTTTGCTGTAACAGCAGATGTCTTGATTACATTTTACTAAAATGCCCTTTAGATGATTATTGGGTGTAAATAATTAACATGTTTGGTTAATAAAAGAAATTATCAATTAACAAAATATTTTTTCTTGTATTTTAGCCAAGTATTTTATTGTTAAGTTATTTATTGACAAATTTACACAGACTATTGAAACTCCAAAAAAAACCTATTGTATTTTCTGTTGGATATACATTCAACACCTGATCCTGGTATTGCAACAAATATAGTTGGTATCTCCGAATTTAAAACTCTATCTAAAACTCTGATTTTTGTATTACCATAAATTATAATTCATACATGTTTATTTCTACTTTAATTCAATTGAAACCGGTTCAATTTTTATTTTTCAAGGCAATAGAAAAATAAACTTTTTTTTTTTTTTGGTTTACACCATGCTTGGAATTTAGAAACAATTTTGCATATTTGAAGAAATCTGTTAACTTTTTCCACTTATCCTGTGCCAAAACTATGTGGAAAATTGTGAGAATTATTGGTGCATTTGTCATATCACATATTTCGGAGTACCTGTGCATTTACATTATGTTGATTGTAACGCTCCATTTGAGGTACGTAGCTAATGTTTATTGTTTTACTCTTGTTTGAGATGGTATATTGTTAATATTGTTTGGTTGGCCCTTGGTTGAATGGATGTATTGGTTTGGTTGAGTGGTTGCCCTAAAATTATAAAGACTTGGCGAAATCCTGGTGTTACAGACTTCGCCGGGGCGAAGAATAATCTTCGCCGTGGCGATGAGATTCTAAAATCAAAGAGGTAGGTTCTATAATTTTTCACCAAAGAGCAAAAAAAAAATGTGTATTGAGGTTTCTAGAGAATTCTTCCATAGGGGCAAAATGACATTTCTACCCTTAATTAGCAAGAAAAGTGGGGAGTAAAATGTAAAGAAATTTTATGGAGAATATGTTAGAGTGGCGGTGTGATGGAAGTGGATGTATTGGTTTGCAAGAAAGAGCAAGGGCAATATGGGAATGAGTGAAGATAATTTGAGCTAGAAAGGGGTTAAGTTTAGTAAACCCTTCATTCATTCTTCTTCCACCACCTCTTCCATTCTCCATTTCCTCTCAACTTTTCCTTCAAGCTTTCAAGGATTTTTGAGGGTTTTTAGTTGGATCTTGGTAGAACATTAATCTAAGGCATCCTAAGGATAGAGAATAGACAAGCATTTTAAAGGAAGGGAAAGTGCAAGTGTGATCTCTCCATTGCAAGGTAAGTAAATCCCAATCCAAATTGATATTTGAGTAGAGATTTGGTGGAAATTGTAGAGATTTAGTAGAAATTGTGTATGCATGTTAGATGATATGTTGTTGAGAATTGAGATGGAGATGAACAATTGCTTTGTGGTTGTTGAATACACTTCAATTATGAGAAGTGTGATGTGTGATGGGATTGTAGTTTGAGATGAAATTGAAAGAGGTTGAGAATCTTTTGGGAGTGTTATGGTGTGGCAAGAATTATAGCTATGTGAGGGAGATTCCTCCCATTTTGGATGGTTCAAGAGAGGGATAGAACCATAGATAAAAAAGAGTTAATGTATGCACATTAATTGTTTGATGAAATGCATAAGAGAATCATGAGAAGTAAACCTTAATTATTGCAACATTGCTTGTTGGCATTTCATGGGTGCATGAGTGGAGAAGAACCATCCATATGTATTAATTATGCATTAAGAAGTGGATTGAGAAAGAGTAGAGAACTTTGTGTATGAACTACTCTAAGAGTAGAAAGAATGAGAAAAATACGAAAAAAACGGGTTGGTGCTTTGTGATCTCCACCCGAAAGTTATGAAAAGCGGGTTGGTGCTTTGTGATCTCCACCTGAAAATCACGAAGAGTGGGATGGTGCTGTGTGAACTCCACCCAGCCGTGCCTCCAATAAGATGAGGCCGTGACATATAGCAGAAGTTAAGTAAAGAGAGCTGTGTGAAAGATGAGAATTGTAAGGAAAGAATTAGAGGGAGTTACGGGGACAGTCAAGTAGAGGATTTACTTACTGAGTATTATTTCATACTCACCCCGTTGTTTTTCTTTGTGGTTGCAGGATCTAGGTGAGAACGCGGTTGGATGGACGTCGGCAAGCGAAGAGCAATAACTACACTGTCCACTGTTTTAATATCATTTTGTAACTGATATTCTGTTTTGTATAAATAATGTTTATATGTAATAAAGAAAATTTTGGGCCCATTTACTTTTGGTAATATAAACGTTTTCTACTTGATATATTTCTATAGTATAAAGTAGTTATTACAGTTGAATCTTAGTAATGTTCCAATAAATTAACTAGAAACTGAATAATGATGCTCTATAAACCTGTGAACCAATAATATTACATAATTTTGCACTTCACAACAGTAAACATAATCACCACCATTTTTTACATGAAATCCATTTTACATCCGCAACTAATTACAAATACTCAATACACAATAAATATACATAAATGAATAAAATGCAGGCTATGCTACTAAACTTCACACAACAGTTTGTCACGAAAGGTTATAAATTCAGCTTGTGTAAACCAATCATGCGTCATCTGTGGACAATAAAAATCAACAATAATAACCCACATATTATAATTGAATAGAGACTAAACAAATCAACCTGATCAATTAAAAGACTGCAGTACTTACAAAGTAAGGATAATCGTCATTGATTGAAAAATCTTCTGGGGTAGCTTCCACAAACTTCATTATATAATACAGTATGAAATATCCGCAATCCATCTGGTTCCGTTGTTGAGGGACCTAGTGAGTGCATTTATTGGTCACAACAAATACATGAAATACTGAACATATCAACCACTAATTACCATCAACCAAGACAATATGCTGTTTTATCACCTGAGGCACTAGCAAAGGCAATTTGTCAACTAATGCTGGATGATGGGGCATTGTTCCTAATTCATAAATATCCCTCACAAACCTACAAAATTAAGCTTGGACAATTTGAAACCCATTCCAGTACCACATCTCCAACAATACAATTTCATCATGTGCTAAAATGTGCTTGTAAATAATTGTGAAAAAATCAAAGTTTACCATTGAATCAGAGGTTGCAGCGTCATTCCATTTTCTGATCCAAGCGAATCAACCAGCACCATGCATTGAGTTTTAATTTCCAAGTTTACATCTCCACAAAAGTTGCACAAAATCAGTAAACTCCAATGACCCCTGTCAGCATAATTGTTGCATATTATCAATGTTAACTCTTAAGCAACCAAAATCCACTCATGTCCGCGTTTGGTAAGTATAAAACCAATGCGTACAGCCACAATATGAAAAAACTCACCACAGGACTACAGGAATGAACACATATTTCCTTGAGAATATGTTCAATTCGTGAATCCACTTTAGCACGTTCCTTTTGTACACTTCTTCTGTGTACATAAAAAACCACATGCAGTCCAGGGTGATGAAATTGTGCAAGTTGTCTACTTTCAAACTCCTCCACAATATCCTACAGATCAGTACATATGCAGTCTCATCATATGAGGTAAACATATTATGTAAATATGACATGAAGCATGTCAATTGTAAAACAGTTTTGTACCCTATATGGAGGTCAAACATACTGTTGCTCAACATGCCCCCTCCCCTTTTGTTTGCCAATCGCCTATTTGCCCTTCGTTGATTCGTGGCACCTACATATGTTCATCATTCATTTACATTAGCAAACCATTCCATACATCTTTCATAACTGAAAGCATTAGTCGGTTTAAGAGTTGCAAGGCTGGGTACCTTTGCATTTGCTGTCCTTTAAGGCTGAAGGCATCTCCTCATTTTCTTCATGTATGGAATGACTGGTCCCGCCTACACCTGCACATCAATCAACTATGAGCTACGTTAATAAGCATTATTCTCAACCATACAACAAATTGAGTCCATAACTATCCAGTCGTAATACCTTTACATTTGCTTTCGGTACAAACTGTGTGGCTCTCTTGACATTGTTCATGAACTTTTGTGTTTTCTGTTGTCACAACTGGGCAACGTGGTGGTCCTTCCATCGTTCCTGCAAACCAACCCACAAAACAACGCACATCAAAGAGCGAAAGAAAACATAAATTCTTGAAACGACAGTTTATAAATGCTAGAATACCTTCACCGTACTTTCCTGGGGACCTAAATGTTAGTTTTGATAAGTAAATGAAAATGCCACATTCAACATACTAAGACAACAAACGTTAAACACACATACATGTACACATCCTTTTATACTTCACTACCAAAGTTATAAAGTTTTTTACATTCCATATTAGTGATTCGTATCTTCCCGTAGTAACTGCAATCATAGACCATTACCATCTAATTACTAGACAGACCTGGTTTCACAAAAAAAATAACAAAAGACATCATCCTGTATGCTGTTAGACTATAGGCAAAATACAATTACGGGAATACAACCATTGTGTCAGATATGTAATAACCCTGTGCACAAAAAAGAAAACCCTTTACAAGACTTCACTAGAAATCAAATGTTGGTCGATACCCATTACTTGCTCTAAGCTGCATCTGTTAGTAAACGGTCCCGTATACGCAGCGGAAACAAAACAAAATTAATGTAGAGATCGTTTACATGAGCCAAGATCAAGGGTATAATTTTACAATTTTATCAAAGCAAGAATCTGCATAAATTAATAATCTGTGTTTAGAAACCATACGCACGTTTGGAAGCTCCACCACGAATGTCTTTGAACGTTTTGCTACCGATCCAACTGTAGGATCGAACCCACGTAGTCCACACGAAGACAATCTCAAAAGAACCAAAGAGAGATTTGCTAGATCCTCTTTGACTTCAAGATTCAGAAGAAAAGAAATCAATTGAAATTGATTTAGGCTAAATCAATTGAAATTGATTCAGGCTAAACCAATTTTCTGCCGTGGGAGTGTATTCCAAAAGGGGACTGCTGTGTGTTTTATTTTTCAAAGGAAAAATCCCATCTTTCAAAATCACACACTTTTCCTTTTTATATTAAAAACAATTTGCCCTAATCCCATACGGAATAGGCTTGGGCTTCAACCCAAACGCCCCATGTTGCCAAACACTCCCAATTTGATTTATTTTATTTTCCATCATTATCTCAATTAAAATCAATTAATATATATTTAAATATATATTAACAATATATTTAAATATGTGCGAACACACATTTAAACGTAATTTCACTTATTTAATTTTTTCTAACAAATTAAATAAAGGCTACGACCTCAGCAAATTTAATTGCACTGTGAAATTACCAAAATACCCTTTCGCCTTAAAAGACGAAAACGCCCTTCTTTCTTCTTGGATCTTAAATTGTCTTCTATGTGTGTGACCCATAGGCTCCTCATCATATCGGCAGTGTATAGTATCGCGATTAACACCAATTAATCGTCTCACTAATACACAGACCAAGATTGGCCCCTAGCAAGGCATCATGGCCACCCGATAGATTCGGATTCAGCAAAGTAGCTACCTGTCAACGATATGGTTACCGTGCAATTCGATCCTTTCATCATACGTTATCTCGACGAGACGAAGGCATAGAAATAGTGTCAACCTTCGGTTACTCTCGATATTATGTATTCAGTTTCTGGACCAATGACCCGTATTATAAACTGGATAGAGCAACAACTCAATCCCACTGTGGCCACAGTTTTAGTGTCATTGCCATATACTGAATTGCGCCGTGAGATAACTTTCTCCCGTACCCGGGAGTGATGAATCCTCTGTCAATCCACCATAGTCTTGATACACTCCTTGATGCAGCCAATCACCACCGTATTGACAGCTCTGAAAAGAACTGCGTTAGGCTAGTGTCAAACTACACCAATCGGTGCACAAGGCGCTCCGGTGATCTCAAGTCTAAGGATCACATGCACCACCATTCGTTAGAGGATTTGTTCCATAGACACTGGGGTTACCATCCATATGGAATCCTCTGGTGGGTCAGTCCAGTGAACTTGCTGTGGTGTAATCGCCTACAACAAGCACCCATGTGTTGCACCAGGTTGTCACCAAACAACCTTGACAAGTGAGATCAGTCACTGCCTTTCGACAGGGTCGTTCAACACTATGATAGCCTTACCGTATTATCTGTGCCCTTACTTCAGAATAATACTGGGGCTACGGACGTTTCTAGAATGGCCACCATATGTGCTCATAGGGTTCTCACTATCAAGATTTGAAACACTTGATACCCTCGTCATGGTTCTACCATTCTAAGGACATATATCAATACATATTGCAATAATAATGATTTACGCGATATAGAATAAAATGCCTTTTATTGATCAATGAACATTATTACAAAGAGTCAATTCTACAATAATTGATTGGTCTAGGACATCTACTCTAACAGCATCTTCACAAATTCTCTCTGCACGTGCGTTGGTAACCCAAACAAGATATCTATCTTGTAAGGTTCCTTGCAAATCTCAGTGGTTGCTATCAGCATCTCAGTGACTGTGAATCCATCCAATTGAGAAATGATGGAATACACCTGCCCTTTACGGTCTTTCTCTTGGGTTTCCTTTTTGACGTAGTCAGCAATACCCTTGAGCTCTACTCGGGTCCCATCCAAGGCAGTCTCAAACCTACCCAATGTGGCGTGCCAGTCTGTTGCTTTTCCAGAATCTTTTTTCCTCCTCTTACTGTTGACCGCAACTCTGCTTTGAGTGATAGCGGCCGCCTAACAAGTAGAGCAACTACATCATCCTTCGGTGGGGCATTGGTGTGCCCCTCGACATCGACCTGTACATCGGCATCGATGTCCATCTGTTCATCATTGTTCTCGGCACTGTCATTAATTAAATCCTCAATAGCATCAATTGCTGTCTCTGCACCAGCTCTATTGGCCCTGTCTTTGTCGTAGATTGCGACAAAGGAATCATAGTGCACCCATGGTTTGTGTCGCAGTGCTCTTGCAAAAGGATGACTCTACAAAAACGTTAATCATCATAAGATATGCGACATCTGTATCAGTAAATATAAATGTGCAGTTTAGAATTTGAAATTTACACAAATAAACCAACAGAAGCATACTTACCCGGACCCAGTCATCAAAGACATCCTTAGTACATGTAATGCATTTCTCCTCATTATTCCACCCGAAGCCGCTACCTTTCTCAAGCATCTCGTTGATTGCATTATATTGCCTCCTTAACATCTTCAACCTCGAGTCAATATGTGGTTGTGCTTTCAGACTGCAATGAGGAAGCTTTTCCTACATCATCTTTTCGACCTCAGTTAGGTAACCGCACTTGAACCCCCGCTCAGTTCTCCAAAGTGGCTGCTCTTTCAGCTCTAGCAAACACTCCACCAACATAGCGTCCTCCTTTTTTATCCACTGCCGCTTACTTCCCTTAGCCTTTGCCCTGCCCTTTCTGCCCTTTTTCATAGGCACAGGGTCATCATGCATGCTAATGCTCCTGTCGGACTCCTGGGACCGCGATGTTGACCTGTCCATATTGCAAAAACAAAACAAAACAAAAGCAGATTAGTGATATTGTACAAAAAAAATCAGGTTACAAATGTTAGTTTATACACAGTGTACGATCAACTGATATGCGCGAGTTGAATAATTTTATGTCAATCAGGAAGAATAATGCATGAATGGGATCACTTAACAATCAAGCATCCACATTACAACAATATAAGTCAATGTACAAGTCCCGTAACAAAGGCAGATTAGTGTTTGGGTTCATTCATACATGGCAAATCAGAAAAGACATAAATTTAAAAAGTCACAACAGTACACATAAACTAAATAGAAGCATAATCATTCATTCTGCGCAGCCATCCAAGTATTGAACATTTCAGCTGCCAAATTGTCTCTAAATGCAGTCCACACGGCACTAGGCTCAACGTGCCTGATCAATTCACCTTCGTCATCCTCTTCCCCTTCATTGTTCACCTCTTCCTGAAGCTCCGCTTCAACCGGGTCAATGGGCAACTCAGACCTTATGAAATTGTGCAAAAGACAACATGCAGTAATGATTCTACATTGAGTTTTGACGGGATAGTAAGATGTGTCCTTCAATATTCCCCATCAAGCTTTCAGGATGCTAAAACATCGCTCAATACAATTTCTTGCTTGAGAGTGTTTCATGTTGAAAAATTCTTGTGGTGATGCCATTCACTCAAATGATATCTTTGTCCTCGATAAGGGGCCAAAAACCCTTCCCCGTTAGTGTATCCAGCATCGCACAAATAGTAATGCCCTAAAATAAACAATTTCAAGTTAATAACAATTACTAAGTGCACCATTATGCCAGACCCTAACATTGAAAATACAATTTTTTGGTTATATTACCTTGGGGGACCTTTAATCCATTTCTCCTAGTAATGACATCCCTAAGAACTCTACCATCTGCAGCGGAACCTTTCCACGCAGCGAGGACATATATCAACTACACACCAAGGACATTAGTTGCGATTTAACTTTTCCTTGACCGATACCTAGGTATATCGGCAGCCGGCACTAGGGGTGAGCGGTTCCGGGTACCCTCCATTTTTCGGGGGAACCGGAACCTGAACCGCACAGTGCAGGTTCCCAAAAAAAGGAACCGAAACTGGAACCGCACAGTGCAGGTTCTTCAATTCAAGGAACCGGAATCTAAAATGCAGGTTCCGGTTCCTATCCGGGGTGTCCTGTAAAAAAATCAATTACCCCCATATTAGTTTAAAAAATGACAAAAATACCTTAAAAGTTTACAAATACACCCCTAACAAATATACTATTTGGGTTTAGGGTTTAATTATAATTAATTAAATTGTTAATCGTTTAATTAAGTATTGTAATATTGTTTATAATAGAATATTATAATTAATTAAGTAATCATACCATAAATTTATAATGTAATGTTATAATTAATAAAATTCTAATCATTTAATTAAGTATTGTGTAAATAGTAAATTAATACTAAGTGTATTAATTAAGGTCATAAATGCAATAAGTACATTTAATTAGTAATGTTATATTAATTTATGATCATACTATAATAGTATAATATAATGTTATAAGAATTAAGTAATCATACTAAAATCTATATTAATTTATAATTAATTAATTTCAAATCATTATTATTAATATACTAATGTTTATAATAGAATGTATAATTGATTAAGTACAATATTATAAAATATATAGGTAATGTTATAATTAATTAAATTTTAATCGTTTAATTAAATAATGTAATAATATAGTAAATACTAATGTTTTAATATAATGTTAAATTCATAACTAATTATGTAATCATTTAACTATGTAATGCTATAATTAAGTAAGTGATCATATATAGTGTAATATAATATATTTAATTTAATTGAGTAATTATTTAATTATAATGTAATGCTTAATTAATGTTTATAATGAAATATTTATAAGGTAATATTATAATTAATTAATTTCTAATCATTTAATTATGATTGTGCAATGTTTATGTAGTAAATTAGTAATTACTAATGTTAAAACATAATACATAACTCATAACAATTAAGTAATCATATTATGTAATGCTATTATAATTATGTGATCATACTATAATGAATGTTATAGTGAATTAAGTAATCAGATATAGATCTTTAATGTTATATTATATAATTAAAATTTTAATCATTTAATTAAGTAATGTAATAAAAATAATGTAAAATTACTAATGTTTATAATGTGATGTTATAAATTAAACTAATAAGTAACATTTAACTATGTAATACTATAATTAATTAGTGATCATAATATAAGTAATATAATAATGTTATAATTTAATCAAGTAATTATAACTATAATGTAATATTTAATTAATTAAATTTCTAATCATTTAATTAAGTAATCATTTGTTTATAATGTAATATTTAATTAATGTTTATAATATAATGTCATAATCAATTAAATAATCATCTAATTATATAATGTTATAATTAATATGTAATCAACTAAGATACTATAATGAAATAGTGAATGTTACAATGAATTAAGTAATCATACTATAAGTCTTTAATATAATATTATATTAATTTGTTTATAATAGAATATTATAATTATAGTAATCATTTAATTTAATATAATGTTACAATTAATTACATAATCGTACTATAAATTTATAATGTAATGTTATAATTAATAAATTTCTAATCATTTAATTAGGTATTATACTAATGTTTATGTAGTAAATTAGTAATTACAATATTTATAATATAATATATAATCATTAAGTATATTAATTATGTAATGATAATTAATTATAAATCATACTATAATGTAATGTATAGTGAATTAACTATTAAGTAATCATACTATAAATTTTAATATATTATAATTAATTAAATTTTAATCATTAATTAAGTTTGTATAATGTTATAATAAAATGTTATAATGACTAAGTAATTATACTATCAATCTATAATGTAATGCTATAATTAATAAATTTCTAATTATTTAATAAGTAAATACTAAATGTTATAACTTATAAGTTAATAATTAAGTAGTAATCAATTAATGTAATACTATAATTAATTATCTATAAATCAATTAAGTAATGTTATAAATTATAATTATTAAGTAATCATTTAACTATAATGTAATGTTATAATGATTAAGTATGATATTTAACAAATTAAATTTAATGTTATCAATTTATCATATATATTAATTAATTACTAATTTTATAGATATATTTAGAACTTGATATTGAAGTAAATAACTAAATATATATTACAATCAAATTATTATTTTTTATTCAAAATAATTCTTTTAATAACATTAAAAATGTAAAAACCTTTTAATTGGATCATAATTCCAATTATTTACTTAATTAATCAAAGTTTTAATATATTATAACTTTAATATTAAGTATTAATATATTAAAACTTTTAATATGGTGTAATTTATATGTAATAAGTATAATGTATTCTTTATATTTAATTAGGTATTCTAAAAATTTAACTTTTCATAATTTTTTTTTTTTTTTTTTTTATAAAAACAATAGAAACCCTCATTATTCACATTTCACAAATTTTCATTGTAGTCAGGTCCAAAAGGTTCCAAAGTTCCAAAACAGGTTCCAAACAAGTTCCAAAATAGATTCCAAACAAGTTCCAAAAATCGGTTCCACAAGGTCCCCCTACAGGTTCCAAATAGGGTACCTTTTTACAGGTTCCAGTCCGGTTCCAGTTTTGGTTCCTCCACACATAAGAACCGGAACCGGAACGTACAGATCGGTTCTAAAAATGGAACCGGAACCTACCTGACAGTACTGGTTCCGGGTAGGTTCCGGTTCCGGTTTCGGTTCTAACCCTCGGTTCCGGTTCTACCCGTCCGTGCTCACCCTAGCGGCAGTGAACCTTTATATATGTTCCATCTAAGGTTTAAACATTTCTACACAGAACAACAACACCAATATTTTAGAGAAAACAATAACTTTGGTTTTAAAAAGGTACTGAACTACATGTGCATCGGAAACCTATGATTACACTGTACATTGAACCATTTCCACCGCTCATCGGTTGAGTTCTCGGGAATGGCCTCTGGATTTTTAAATAGTAGGGTATGCAACCTTAACACGGCGTTAGGACTAAGTGAAAATTAAGGCTTACCGTCTCAGTGGATCTACGCATTCGTGTTTCATTACTCTAGTCTTTTGGTTATGGGCAAGGATGTGAAGAAATGTCCCAACTAATTCTTCTATGGATGAATGACGAGTTGATTTTAAGTTGCCAGTATAGTAAGAAAATACATAATTTGTGAAATGCAGCTCTATTCATCCTACAGCTCTCAAAACATAACTCATCACTTTGGAAAAGCATTGGTGCAAATTGAGCAACCAACCTTAAACCTAGACGCAGACTCACTGGCATATGATATAGCCGCCTACGTCTACCCCGTGTATTAAGTGCATTAGCCAAACCAAGAAGGACCGAGCCATGGTGTACATGGTTTCCAACATGTCCAAATGGAAGACTAGAAGGGCAACCAAGTGCATCTTCTGCCTGACTGTTAAACGGGCCATAGCTGTTTCACATAATTCATGGGTCAAAGCATATTGAAGTCAATCAACCATGTACAACAAATTCGAAATTGACTATGAGGGGTACATTCAGAAATGATAGCATATGTTTTTACAGATTCTCTTCAGCAAATTAAGTAATTTCTTTCCTTATCATATCAGAGAAAGTGCAGATAGAACGGGTTGAAATAGAAGATAAAGAGAAAGTTGGACAAGATACATTCTCTCATGCATTAAATTAAAAGCCAACAATTATAGCATAACAATGTAATAAGGTCATGTAACATCCAAACAAGTTAACCAGTTAACCCATAGCACAAATTGGTTTACCTCTTGAGTTGGGTTTCAAAGGGACTAAAAATACAAAGTAATTTGATATATGAAAACAATGCAACTCATACAGCTCAATCTTAAACTTAATGTAAAGGATACATAAAAGGACACATGCACAATAACTACGAAAAGGTAGCCAAGAAAAGGTTGACACCATTGAGAAACTTAAGATGATGACGCTTTAGCAGATATATAAAATATCTGATAGAAATGCAGGGAATGGATTAGCTTCGAATGGGTTAATTCCATTACAAATAATTACTACTTGGTGACAAAGTATTTTTCAAGCAGTCGGTTTTCACTATCAAAACAAACAGGAGATGTATAAAACAAAATATGAAGTCCAACAGTGTCTGAACAGGATGAAATTGAACATATTGATAGGTTATAAAATTGCACCACTGGAGGTGCAATATTCCTATAAAAAATTTCAGGACCCATCTCTAATTGTTCTTAACCATTTAACTTCACACCTAGTTTACTCAAAACGGCAAACATAAATCAGTGAAACCAAAAAAGATCACTAAGTTAGACCTCAAAATCTTTCACAAAATTTTGTACACCATGTATAGACACATAGAGATCCAATTGACCAATATTCCTATCACTCCATAACCCATAAACTAAGGTATTCCTGTACCAAACATATAAACTGTGAAGAATTACAAGACACACCCCACTATACTAATAAGCTGCCTTAAACTAGACTACACTAACAAGATCAGTACAGTATACTAATATGCTCCCTTAAACTAGACAATATTGAAGCATATCAGTCCACTTATACTAATATGCTCCCGTAAACTAGACTATATACCAAATTTATAAAATTGAAAACAACAACATATTATCTTCATTATTTGTACTTTGTCATTCAAATCTTAATACCACAACAGCAAAGGATAGCCACTTACAGTCTCAACAGCATAATACATCAAGAAACAACTTGGAATCTCAACAACGAGTAGCAACAGAGCATAAAAGACAACAACTTAGAACCTCAGCAAAAAACAACCTTAAAATCTCAGCAACAGAACAACCAAAACATCCTTAAAATCTTAGCAACAGAATAGCAAAAACATTGTTAAAAACCGAGGAACAGAATTGTAAAAACACCCTTAAAATCTTAGCAACAGAACAGCCGAAACATCCTTAAAATCTTAGCAACAGAACATCAAAAACATCGTTAAAAACTCAGCAACAGAACTGTAAAAACACCCTAAAATCTTAGCAACAGAACAATAAAAACATCCTAAAAAACTCAGCAACAGAATAGGCACACAACAACATAACAGGTCGCGAGGCACTTATGAAGCAAATGGCAGAGATGGTGGACCAACGACAGACGAAAAATTTCAAAGTTAGGGTTTACGATTGCAATCAAAACAAATAACGGTACATTCAAAGAAAAGAGGGCAAACCACATACCGGAAATAGCGATCGGACTGACGAACAAGATCGTCGAGCAATTTTTCTCCACCGGCGGCGAACGAGTTTAGCGCAGAGATCTAAGAACGAAATTGTGCCTCCTGTGCGTTTTAGGAAAAAAAAATTTCTTTTATCTTGTAGTTTTATTGAAGTTAAAGGGCATATTGGTCACAATATGCAAAAATCTTAGGATAATATGGGTACACAAATTAGCGTGGCATTTCTGAAATAAATGATAAAAATCTGGGCAGTTTCATCCGGAAATAAAAAAACCGAGAACAAATACGTTTGTTTATGTAAATTGGCTATTTTGTAATTATTAATAAACCAAAGGATATTTTCGTCCTCATAAAATAATGTTTAGGGGCAAGATTGGACATAAATTATGATTACCCGGTAACGTTTTAATAACAGCCCCCCATGAGGTACAAATATTCCCGACAATTTACCCCCCTTTGAGCACTGTTTGTCATCTTTTGTTCCCGTAAATTTTTTTTACAAAATTGCCAAACACAGTAATCTGCTAAATTTAACAAATATTACCCTTGTTAAAAAATTTAAACTCGATCCAAACGAGCCCTAAAAGTAACATATGTCTTCAGATCTCTTAAAGATTAAGTAAAATTAAATTAACAGAGAATTAAATTCTATTATTTTGAGTGATGATATTTGCTCCGACTAAAATTTAGTAAGAGACCCCATTTTAATAGCTTTTTAAAATTACCATACTATACTCAATTAAAATTACATAAAAAGGCAAATTTAATTGTAAAGTACCTTCACCTTATTTCTTCTTTGGAATAATTCCTAGAAATTTGAGTGTTGTGTGTGGCTTTTCCGCCAAGCTCGGGCCAATGTGAGAATATAACTCAACCCAGAATTAGCTTGGCAACAATGATTAATCGACCCAGCATAAGCTTGTTGAGCCGAAGCTTGACCCGGCATAAGCTAGTCACGGACAGTTCAAGGAATCATTCAGTCAACCTCCAGATTATTTCAGATCCCAGATATTACGGGAATGGCTAGATCAACCGCAATCACTGCACAATCATAGTGCCCAATTGTAAGAATATCAGAATTGCGATTCAGATCAATTGCAATCCCTTTAATTTCGCTCTTTTCTTTGTACAAATCTTGTATATAAACCCCCTTAAACGAGGAGGAAGGGGTTACAAATTTCACATAGGAACTATATTGTAAGGTCTCACAACAAATACAAAGCCAGTGGACATAGGCTTCAGGGTTAACCTCGCCAAACCACTTTAAAACTTCATTGTTTTTACTTTATTGCATTCTTTTTACTTACATTGCTGATTATTCTTAATCACGCACACATAAATTCCGATCCCAGCAAGGTTAAGCGGATCTCGCTGGTTGGTGCAAATATCTGTATCAACATTTTGACGCTAGAAGGAGAGCCTTCACTAATATTTCGAAGATTCTGGCAAATGTTCGCTGCAATTTACTTGTCACAGGATCAAAATGGTGTTCACCAGATCAAGAACTACCATCGACAATCACGAGAACGTGGAAACTACCCATTAGGAGGTGCAACAGAAGAACATTGGACCTCGACCACCTATGCCGCTGACTCAACATGCTGCAAACAACCAAGGGGCAGGGACGTCAAATCTTGAGAATGGCCAACTGATGGAGATGATTAGGACAATGGTTGCACAAGCGGTGCAACAAAACGTGGCTAAGTTGAGAAACCAACAACTAATTGCCCAAAACCTTGACTAGCCGTGCTTCGCCAACACCACCCCAACAGGTATGAATTCTATAGGTGGACAGTCCACTTCATCGCTGCCAAGGGGCGATCAACACCCCCAACCTTGCAGGCAGCACTCCACGCACGAGCGTGAGTCTTGAGGCTAAACAAACCCCTGGAGGCAACTAGGGAAGCAATCGTTGAGGGAAAGCAAAGGTGACAGATATAATCGAGAACCTCAACGATATCCCCATCATCAGAATGCCAGTTTTAACCCATGCCCAAGACTAGATCGATCTTCAAAAGCCCACGAAGCGAGCCATGTGCGACAATCTGGCAATGATCGACATTCTGGTTATGACCGACGTTGCGACCAATGCACTAATGAGCATGATAACACCTACCAATCTAGCTATCATGACTCGACCTCGCGCATCAACATGTGCACTAGAGGAGCTTTACAAGAAACAGACTTGCAAACTCATTTGCTCGAGGTACAACTTAACAAAGCCAACCAGGGCAACCAAAGTGAAGACTTAAATCGCATGCAAAAGATGCTCGATGATCTAAAAGCTCATTAGAACAATCTGACGGAGGAAATAGTAAGTTCCCCCTTTACAGAGAAAGTTCGCTAAGCCCCGCTCCCACAAGGGTTCAGGGTGCCAGAGAGCAAGTTCAATGGGAGAGGGGACCCTAGAGATCACCTTGATAACTTTAATGACCTGATGAAGCTACACTAGGTCAGTGATTTAGCGAAATGCCGGTGCTTCGCAGTCACATTGGTCAGAGATGCTAAGAGGTGGTACAAGCGGCTTGAGGCGAACTTCATCAACTCCTGACAACAATTCTTTACACTGTATCGACAACAATTCCAGGCAAGGAGACAATTCTCAATGCTGCTTAGCTACTTGAGCAACATTCGACAAGAGCGAGACGAATCACTGACCTTGTATTTAACAAGGTTCCAAAACGAGCATGCAAAGGTAGTTGATGCCCCCGAAGAATCCATTCGGACTCTGTTGATAGCAGGGATCAGACTTAACATGAAGTTATGGAAAGAGCTCCAAAGTGAAGATCATGTGAGTCTGACCAAATTCTACCAGATGACCGTGAAGTACTAGCGAGTAGAGAGCTCGTTAGTGGCACTACTGAGAAGCTCGACACCAGAGGGATCGCCCCTCGGATAAGCGTGGGGGCCAAGACCATAGCGATAGGGATCACAACAAATTTTAAAAGAAACAGAGAATAGATAACCACAAAGACAGGCCGCCTTTCCTGCGGCATGTAGAGTACACCCCCTTTACTCAAGACATCGCCCACATCTATAAAGTATCCTGAGAGGCAAAGAGACTGCCTGCTCAAAAAAGGATGAGGGGGGTACCAGGTAAAAGAGATCGGTAGAAATATTGCCATTACCATAGGGATTTCGGGCACAACGTGAATGACTACCGAGCTTTGAAGGATGTCATCGAGGACTTGATAAGAAGAGGTCATTTAAAAGAATTTGTCAAGGCAAAACCAGCTCAAGAGAGTCCTAGCGAGCAAAGTAGCCAGGTCTTGAGTCAGGCACAAACCTCGGCTTAACAAGCTCCACCAAACCCCAATGAGGTCTTTGTGAACATGATCTACGGAGGACTAGACATAGCGAGAAGCTTGAGATGAGCTCACAAGCAATACGCTCAGGAGGCCAGAACAGACTCAATTCCCTAAATAATGAGTTGTGAACACCAAGCGGCCCAAACAGGAAAGCGAGGTAATGGGGTTCACAGTCGACGAGTGTGAAACATCCCCTTGTCATAATCATGACGCAATTGTAATCGCGGCTAAGATTGACAATGCAAGGGTGTTAAGAGTTACGGTCGACAACGGGAGTGCGACCAACATCCTTTTCTTGGGAGCCTTCCGAGGAATGGGATTCATAGAAAGGTACTTGTGAGCATGCCCTTCACCGCTCTATGGGTTCACTAGGGATAGCCTGGTTCCCAAGGGTACTATCTACCTTCCCGTAACTCTAGGGGCAGAGCCAAAGGTCAGAACTATGATGGCCAAATTCCTAGTGGTGGACTACCCGACCATGTATAACGTCATCCTTGGAAGGTCAATCTTGGATGATTTAAGTGCAGTCACATCAGTGCGCTAACAAGTGATGAGATTTCTGACTTCCAAGGGAGTCACGACGATCAGAAGCTGCACCAAGGGATCTCGAGAGTGTTACAATCGGGCTATAAACGCCACATAGAAATAATTGGATCCAAAAACAATGATCATCGCGAAATCCAAGCTGCTAAAGGACACTATAGATCCTCGCATCCACAAAGAAGAGCCTGCGGCGGGACCGATCGAATAGTTGTTAGAGATAAGTGTTAGCGAGGAGGATCCAACTCGTGTGCTGAAGATTGGCAGTAGCTTGACTAGAGAGATGGCCGATAGTCTGGTTGGGTTCCTGAAGAAGAACCTCGACATATTCGCATGGTTGCCCATGAATACGGTTAGGATCAGCCCCGTGGTGATGTGCCACAGGTTAAACCTCGACCCACAGGCTCGACGTATAAGATAGAAACGAAGGGTCATGGACGCGGAGCGCTCTCAAGTGCTCAAGGATGAAGTCGACAAACTCCTGGAAATCAACTTCATCAGGGAAGTCAAGTACTCGGACTGGCTCACCAACCCAGTCTTAGTCAAGAAGCCGAATGGCAAGTGGCGGACTTGCGTCGGTTTTATAGATTTGAACAAAGCTTGTCCGAAAGACAACTTTTCACTACCACGAATCGACCAGCTAGTAGATGCGACAGCAGAAAACACACTGCTTAGCTTTATGGACGCGTACACGGGATACAACCAGATCCTGATGTACCAACTCGATGAAGAGCATACTTAATTTATAACTGACTGTTGAATTTATTGTTACAAGGTTATGCCGTTTGGCCTCAAATATGCAAAGGCGACCTACCAGCGCTTGGTGAACAAGATGTTCGCCAACCAAATCGGCCATTCCATGGAAGTGTACATCGACGACATGCTTATCAAATCAAAGGTTGTCGAAAGTCATATTGAGCACCTGGGGGAAATGTTCGACATCTTCAGGAAGTATCAAATGAAGCTCAATCCATTGAATTGTGCTTTCAGAGTGAGCTCTGAAAAATCTTAGGCTTCCTCATGAATCGCGGGGTATAGAAGCTAACCCTGAGAAGATCCAAGCCATGCTTAACATGAAAAGCCCAATCGACATAAAATAGGTATAGAGCCTGACTGGACGTGTGGTTGTGCTCAGCAGGTTCGTTTCCTGGGCCACGGACAGATGTTTACCATGCTTTGAGACCTTGAAGGGGAAGAAATGTTTCAAGTGGACAAAGAGTGTGAAAGAGCCTTCCAAGAGTTGAAGAAACACCTCGGGATGCCTCCTCTATTGTCAAAACCCATCTAGGGTGAGCCGCTATTGCTGTATTTATCGGTATCAAAGTCCGCTGTCAGCGCATCATTAGTACGCGAAGAGGAAGGAATACAATGGTGGATGTATTATGTGAGCAAGAGACTGCTTGATGCGGAGACGAGGTATTCGAAGATGGAGAAGCTCGCCTACGCCCTTGTTGTTGCTGCCAGAAAGCTACGACCCTATTTTCAGGCATAGTCCATCCATGTGTTGACAAACTTCCCCTTGAAGAAGATAATGCAGAAGCCCGAGGTATCAGGTAGACTAATCCAGTGGATGATGGAGATGAGTCAGCATGGCATCAGGTATATCCCGAGGACATCGATCAAAGGCCAAGCCGTGGCGGATTTTATATCCGAGTTCTCCTATCAACCAGAGGCCGAGCCAAGCCCGCCAAAGATCGAGCAACGGAAACCAAAGAGTGATGACTTATGACTATGGACCCTGTACGTATATGACTCCTCGAATGAAAATGGAGTAGGAGCAGGCCTATTGCTTAAAAGCCCAGAGGGAGACCCAATCATAGCAGTAGTAAAGTTCGGATTCAATGCCTCCAATAGCGATGCTGAGTATGAGGCATTGCTCGCAGGTATCCATCTCGCCAGGGAAATGGGGCCAAAGTCCATCAAAATCTACAATGACTTACAACTCGTGGTCCATCAAGTTACTAGGTGATGCGTGTTTCTTACAACATGCAAAATGTAGCAAGTATACTAGTCGCTCAAGTAATAAAATGATGAGTAGAGTATCGTTCCCACGAGGATTGTTAGCAAAGCACTAAGTTTCCTAATGTTATCAAGTTGAAGCAATCGAATTCTTTGGATTGATGGGAGCAAATTCTAATTAAAAACAACAATGAATTTTAAACAAAGAT
This sequence comes from Pistacia vera, assembly GCF_008641045.1. Lineage (NCBI taxonomy): Eukaryota > Viridiplantae > Streptophyta > Magnoliopsida > Sapindales > Anacardiaceae > Pistacia > Pistacia vera. The sequence continues at coordinate 562,053 of NW_022195077.1, read as the reverse complement.
TTAAAACTTAATTAAGAAAGCAATATGAAAACACGGATAATCAATTCAAGCAAAACGGGTAAGGTTTTGACTTTATTTGGATTTTTATGGGTTAAACCTAAAAATTACACTACATTCACATTCATGCGCAATGGTTGTAAATCGAACTCACTAATGTGTTAAATATACCCTCTCGGGCTATGTTTTCCTATTCATCCTTATTAACCTTCCGCACCCAACAAATTGAAGATTAATAATTCCAAACTCCTTAAACAAAAGAATCCTATAATGATTTCATTAATTCTTGAATCTATCTCTAGCATCCAATACTATAATGGTGATTACCCAAGAAGCCTAACATGATTCATTTCTCAATCTCATCATGTTCATTACATACAAAATTAAAAATCAGAGTAACACACAACCAAAACATATTCATATGAAAATAACACAATCAAACACTTAACCCATTTGAAATCCAAACTACCATCAAAACCCTAACCCAAAATAGATTAGTTCATAGCTAAATCAATATTACAAAAATGTAAAACGGAAATAATCAAGTTCAGCATAATGAAACTGAGATAAAAGAAGAAATCTCCCCAAAAGATGAATCCTTTAGTCAGAATCGAATCTTCTCCCTTAAACAAACCAAATCGCTCAAAGTTTTACTAAGAAAAATGCAAAAGTAGCTAACCCTAAAAAGATGAAGACCCCTGGGCAAAAGGCTAAGTTTTTCTTTTATACTTAGTCCAAATAACCCAGCCAAAACACGCACAAAACGAAACTGTGCGTTTAACAAAACTGAAAATAATGACTGTTGCTGCGGCGAAGAGTGAAGCAGACACGTTCGTCCCTGGCTTACTTCGCCATGGCGAAGACAATTCCTTCGCCGGGGCAAAGCTTCTTGAAAAGTTCTGAAATTACAGAACTGCCACTCTGCTTGCTTCTTCGTTTGATTCTTTGATTCTCGGTGCTCTCCCTTGGGAACAAGCTTCATCGTGCTTTATCCTGCTCCGGAACTCTCCTATCTTCTGAGATCTGCTAATTTCTGAGTAAAAAATATCTAATTTTGTCCTTATTTGTTCAAAATGTCCATTTTAACTTGAAACACGAAAAGTAAAGAATTAAGCAACAATTTAGGTCAAAATGCACTAGAAAGTACCTGAAATCCGACAAAAAGGTCTAATGAAAACTGTATAATTCACGGATTATCACTAGGGAGTATCAGGTAAAGGAAGATAGGATGACATCCTACCTTCAGCAAGTAGAGATCGAACTCGGATAGTTTAGATCCTTTTCCATTCACCAGATCCCAAGGGAGAAGAACTCATAGGCAGATGCACTAGCTCGCTTGGCCTCAACAACAAACCATGAGAAGGCCGATTCGATCCCAGTTAAATTCTTCTCAAAACCAAGCATCCCTGCTCTACAAGGCTGAGTGTTAACCACAAGTTAAAGGTACAGTTGGATGAATGCAATCATCGCCTACTTGAGGAACGACACACTACCAGAGGACAGAACCGAAGTTAGAGCACTCCACACAAAGGCAACTCTGTGCACGCTCATTAACAATAAGTTGTAGAAGCGAGGATTCAATGTACCGTTGTTGCGATGTATTGACAACGAGGATGCAAATTATGTTCTAAGGGAAATACACGAGGGAATTTATGAAAACCATGCAGGGGGTAGATCTTTAGCTTACAAGGTGCTTCGCCAGGGATACTACTGGCCAATAGTTTATGATGATGTAGCGGACTTTGTCCATAGATGTGACAGATGCCAAAGATTTGCAGATATTCCGTGAGCTCCACCACAAGAATTGACCACTCTGACAAGCCTATGACCGTTCATGATCTGGGGCATCGACCTTATTGGCCCATTGCCTCAAGGAAAAAGGGGCGTTAAGTTTGCGGTAGTTGCCGTGGATTATTTCACCAAGTGGGCAGAAGTCGAACCACTGGCAACAATAACGTCGAACAGGCTGAAGGATTTTGTCTATAAGAACATAATTTGTCAGTTTGGGATTCCCCACACAATAATAATTGACAATGGGAAGCAGTTCGACAATGAAGATTTTAGGACCTTCTGTGAGCAACTCGGCATCAAGAAGAGTTTCACTACTGTTTATCGGCCTCAAGCCAATAGACAAGTAGAGGCTGTGAACAAAGTAATCAAGCACACCATAAAGAAGAAGCTTGAAAACCTTAAAGGGAATTGGGATGACAAGCTACCAGAGGCTTTATGGTCTTACAAGACGACCGCCAGAATCTCGACAGGCAAAACCCCATTTTCTTTATCTTATGGATGTGTGGCGATGATGAGAATGCAAAATGTCATATTTTTCCACCTTAATGTCTAGTATTTTATACTTATTTGGTGCCTAAATGTACTCATTATTATTTTATTTTGATTTAGGATGCAAATGGAGGCGTTAAATGCAAAACGAAACTAATTAGGTGATTTCGGACAGTTTCAACATTGCTTTGTAATATGGGCATAACTCTCTCATCCGAGCTCCGATTGAGATGATTCAAAATGTTGTGGAACTCGAAGAAAGATATCTACAACTTTCATGTTTTAAGTTTGGAGAGATACTCGCTGCATCAAGGTTGGAATTGGGCTTCAAGTTGACGCACCTGCACTGCTAACGTTCTGGAACATTCTGCCTTATCATGCAATTCAAATATGCAGTTTATTATTGGAAGTTTTGAAGATCTGGTGCACGAAAGTTACAGCTGGAAACACCACTTTCCTAGTTATATTATGACTTTATTTTATTTATAATTAATTAGATTTGGATAAATGTTATTTTAGGATAAAGCTTAGAATATTTTTAGGAGATTGAGTAGAATTCAAAGACTTGAATTGGATATTTTTAAGAGGGGGAGAGAGATCAGATTGGGAGGAGACTACACACGCCTCTCCTTCCTCTCTTCTTCAATTTCTCTTTTGAGTTTTCATGATGGCCATGAGCGGCTAAATTTTCATAACTTGATCAAAGGAAACGGAGGCCTTGGAATCAATGAAACTGTGAGATCTAATCTGTTTTTAGTGTTCAATATATGCTTTGAGTATTGGATATTCTTCTATGCCTATTTTCATGATTGTCTCATTTAATTACTAGGAGGCCTACTAGTTTATTATTTATTGCAATCTATCGCTAAATTAGATATCAAATTCGGAATTGTTTGATCCCTCTAATTTGTGAATAACTAAGAGTTAAGAATCCGTTGCGTCAAGAATTATTAAATCTTAAGAAGAACATTCAACTAAATTAAATACAATCACTTGTGTTTGTGTTGTTCAGCTTCATCGATCTCTCTAGTTCTTAAGGCTGCCACTAGATTAAACATTTAGTGCTTGTCTTGTGTTGTTTAGTAGTAAGATTAATTAGATCGCTTGTTTCCTAATTAACTGCAACTAAGGAGAGATAGGAAAATAGTTCCAACGGTGAATATTCAAAGTATAAATTGATATGTACTTGCATCGATGATCAGTTGTAAAATTCCGATGGTGGATGTCAACTTAGACCAAGGTTTATTCTTTTGATTGATTTCGATAATTTGATTTGAATTGTCCCTTAGTTATTTTTTTCTTGAAATTGTTTTCGTTATACTCAAATCCCCACAATTGTTGTTCACGTAGCATAAAACTAGTCTAGACACTTTCCGTGGGAACGATCCTTACTCGCACTACTACATGTATTCTTAGATTTTAATTCTGGTTGCATGCGACAACACACTAGGCGATGATTCTGGTTGAAGTAGGAATCAATTCGTTTCGAAGACAAGTCTTTGACAAAGAAGCAAACGAAGACCTTCTCCGCCTAAAGCTAGACCTGATCGAAGAACATCGGGCTAAATCCCAGCTAAGGCTCACCTCGTATCAACAGCGAGCCAAGCGATACTTCAATACCAAGGTCAGAAACATAGACTTTGAAATAGGCGATCTGGTTCTCAGAAAGGTTGTCTAGGGTATTCAAAGCCCGAGCTTGGGGGCACTTGGGCCCAAATGGGAGGGTCCCTTCAGGATATCCGAAAAGCTCACACCAGGGTCCTTTCACCTAGGACGCCTCAACAGCAAAGCAATAATGCGAGCATGGAACGCCGAGCACTTGCAAAGGTATTATCAATAAAAAGCTCATGTTTCACCCATTCTTATGTTCAGTATTCACTGTAAGGCCATTCACGGCCAAAACACTTGATTAATAAATGAGGTACTATTCATTATTTACTTCGATTCATTATTAACATCTTAAGATCGTTAGCGTTTTACTAAACCGCGACCTAAAAAATGATATTCTAAGAACTCAGCGTCGAGAGTCCAGGAAAGGCAGCTTATCTCGAACAAGCCACCCCAAAATCCAACTCATTGAGGGTAAAACATCTCTAAATCGACGAAGTTATACTTGAATTAATTTCAAGGAAAAAACATGTCGAAGGAAATCGGCTCGAAGCCGACGAGCAAATAACTCGAAAGGGACAATAAAGTCTAAGATCGAAGTTTATTGTCGCATTAGATTTCCTCGCAAAAATCGGGATTAAAAATCCTAGATTGACGAGGTTAAACTTGGAAAAATCCAAGAAAAGGCACGTTGGGGAAAATCGGCCTTAAGCCAGCAACGAAAGCCCAAAAAGGACGACAAATTCGAAATCGATGCTAAACTTCGCATAAAGATTTTCTCACAAAAATCTGAAAAGCTCTTAAAGAAGCGAGCTACGCACAACTTGAAGCAAAGTTGGATCCCAAAGTTCGACTAGGATGAACTAAATGACTCCGCAAAAATATAACAACCATTGCCCGAAAAAGAAAAGATAAAAAAGTTTTCTTTCATTAATTGAAACTCGATTACAAATGGGCAATTATAAAAAAGAAAACAAAAACAAAGCAAAGAATTCTTTAGGCTGATGGATGAGTCGAAGCTTATTCCTCGACCTGTCCAAGAAGGTGACACCCTAAGGAAGAGATGGCTTGTCAATAGGAGAAGCGGTGACTTTCGCTTCAAGATAGGGAACCTCAATTGGTGGCATCGTGTTCGGCAGAGTTGGATCCTCTAGCTGAAATTGGGGCTCGGCCTTCTTCTCGACTCCTTTGGCCTCTCCTTGGACCTCACCTTCTTCCTCAGACTCGTCCGAGTAAACATAGATCTCCCCTCGGGCTTCGACCCTCATTCTTTCAACTTTCTTCTAGTAAGCTCGGGGAAGAAAAGAGAAGTCGGTTGAAGGATGGGCTTCCCACAATTTTCAAACAAGGAAGACAGATGTTTCCCAAGCCCGAGCAGTGATGGCCTCATTCAGTTCATCAACCTGAAGCCTGAGCTGCGTAGCCTTAGCTTCGGCTTTTTGGCGACCTTCCACCTCCCGACCTAGGTCGAGTGAAGACTTTTTGGATTTTGTCTCCTAACTTGTGACAGCTTTCTAAGCCAAGGATAGCTCAAAGTTTAGTTTGTTGTTGGCACCCCGCTGCTGTGCCAAAGTCTCTGCGACCTCTGCTGCCTTAGGCTCCGCTTTGGCTCAGGCAACCTTGCTTGCTTTGAATTTTTCAAGGAATTCCCCTTCCTTGACCTGGAAGGTCGAGACTTCCCCCTTGAGCCGCTCGAGCTTAGCAAGCTTGGCTTCTTTCTCTTTCTCTTTCTCTGCAAGCTCGGCCCTAGCCATGGCTTCTTCCTTTATCGTCTCCGCAACCTGCCACTTCAAGTGGTTCACCTTTAAAGTGTCATTGCATTCCTTGTACAGAAGTCTGCTCACCATGGCAACCTAAAAAGAGGAGACAAGGAATCAACAAGAATCGAGAATAACCTGCAAAGAAAAAAAGTAGAGGGAGAAGGGGGGGGGGGGGGGGGGGGGGGGGGGGAGCACAAACTATTGGTACCTTCACCGCGTAGCTGCAGGTTAAAGCCAACATTTGGGAGGGAGACGAGTCCCTAACCACTGCGAATGTTTGCGAGATGACACAATCCTTGGCTGTAACGCCCACACGGAGGTTTGTAATTTAAATTATGTTTTATAGCCCTTAGTTGATTTTTGTTAGAATTATTTTAAGAGAACATGAAGAAATTGCCTTAAACTTGCATTAAGAGTAAAATAGTCTTTTCACTCAAAATTAGTTGAAATTGTGGGGAGTGAAAAGAGATAGAATTTCATAGAGAATACAATAAAAATGAGGGTATTATGGTAATTGACTAAGGGATAAAGATGGAATTTCTAAGAAAGAGTAAGGGCAAAATGGGAAAGTGTGGTTATAAAACAAGATGTTAAGGGTTTGAAACCCTTATTTCTCTTATTCCACCACCATTCTCCTTCTCCATTTTCTCTCAGTTTTTCACTCAATTCTCCAAGGATTTTGAGGGCTTTTGAGTGGATTTTACTAGGGTTTTGATCCTAGGCAACAAAAGGTAAGAATTCTTGCTCTTTATCTATTATTTATTTGTGTAAAAGTTGAGTTCTTATGAAGTTTATGCTTAGGGTTAAGAGTAGGTTTGAATCCAACAAGAGTAGAGAGCTTAGTAGAGATTACTCAAGTATAAGGTAAGTAAATTCCACTCAAAATCCAACTTAAATTAAAGTTTATGAAATTAAGTGAGTAGAGATTTCTTTTAAGCATGCATATGTTAGATTATTGAGAAATTGAGATGAGATTGATGATTATTTATGCTTCTTGTTGGATATATTTGAGTATGAGAAGTGTATGTGATGGTATGAGGATGGGTTGAAAATGGAAGAATTGGAGAAAACTTTTGGGAGTGTTTTTGCCGTGTAGGTATGATGATGATACAAGAGAGTTTTTCTCTTAATTTGGATGGTTTAAGAAACAAATAGAATGATAATTAAATTAGGGTTAGTATATGCACATTTATTGTTTGATGAAATGCCTAAGAGAAGCATGAGTATGAGTAGAAACCTTAATTTTATGCAACATTGCATATGCATATATTTGTATATGTGCAATAATTTAAGAAAGAATGAAGAATTTTTAGAATAAAACACTTTAATAGTAAAGAGAAAGAAAGGATAAGCATTAAAGAATTAAAGAAAGAAAAAGTGGTAAAGAAGAGAAAAGAATAGGTTGGTGTGATGGGGAACCGTGAGAGTGTTAAGAAGAAATTCCCACATACACGCCACCTTAATTGAGTGGCATAAGAAGAAGAAGAATTGTATGACCCGTAAGAGTGCATGTGGATGAGGGTTGTACCAAGAAGAATTCCGACATGCATGCTACCTTAATTGAGTGGCCTAAGAAGAAAGAAAGAATTTGTACGGTCCGCAAGAGTGCATGTAGATGAGGACTGTACTCACTTACACAGCCAAGGTTCCGAATCCATGCATCAACCGGGACCGATCGGCAAAGAATAAGAAAAGAAAGAATAAGAAAGGACAAGAGAATAAGAAAGAATGAGAAGCTTGAACAAGCAAAGAAAATAAAAGAAAATAAAATAAAAACAAGAAAGAAAAGAGAAGCTTGAGCAAGTAAGATAAGAAAGAAAAGAAAAGAAAAGAAATGGAAAGAAGAAAGAAAATGCATTTTTATGCATTATTGCACATGCATTTCATTCATGCATATTACCATGTATTCCACCATGGTTAGAAAGAATAGAAAGAAAAGGAAGAATAGAAAGAATAGAAAGAAAGAACAGAGAGAAGGAAAGAACAGCGAGAATTAGAAAGAAAGAAAGAACAGTAAGAATTACAAACGAAGAACGAAAAGAAAAAGAACTAAGAATGATAGAAAGAAGAAAAGAATTAAGGAAAGAATCAAAGAAGGAGAAGAGTTAAGGGATTTACTTACTGAGCATTTTTATGCTCACCCCGTTGTTTTTCCATGTTTTTGCAAGAAATAAGTGAGCAGCGGTCAGAAAGGAGTCGTCAAGCTGAGAGAATTGGCATTATTGTCCACCATTACTAAGTTTTTGTACTTGTTATTTTAGTATATGTAAAGAATTATATTTTATAAGTAAAGAAGAATTTGAGCCAAACTATTTTCATATGCTAAGTATGTATAATTTTATTGCATATATTCTAAAGTATACTAGTAGAAAGAAGTCATTACATTGGCCACCGCAGCCCCCAACACCAATATGATTGGGAAGTTGGTCGATCAGCCCATCGATCGCGGCTTGGGCCGCTTCATCTGTTTCCTTATTATTTGGTTGGGACGAGCCAGGTTTGCTCACCCCAGAAGCACCTACCTTGCCAACAGGAGCGGTTTTCTTCTTGGCCAAGCCTTTGGCCGCTTCCTTTTGAAGATCGCCAGCTTGCGTGGAAACCTCTTTACCTGAGCCAATTTGTTGCTTAGGTGCTTTATTTTTTCCTGAACCTCCAGTTAGTTTGGATGCCTTCTTCGCTGGCCCATTTCGAGGCTCTATAATGCTTTTCCCACCAATTGCCTTAGTGGCAGTCATGGGCTTCTTCACACTTGGGCCTCCCCTAAGCTAGCCACTAGCCCGCTTCAAATTAACAGTTTCCGCGGGCTGTTTCGTCCCTGAAACAGTCGGAACCTTCGTATCATCCATGGGGACAACTGCTTTCTTCTTTTTTGGTTTTTCGGCCCACATTTCTGCGAGGAAAAAAGGCAAGAGAATTAGCAATCTATTTTACGCAAGAAAGCAAGCGTGAGCAAGGAACAACTTACCTTTCTCCAAAAGTGCTAAGAAATTGGCTTCGTCCCGACAAAAGTCGTATGCTTTCAGGTGAGGAAGTGTAAGAAGCTCGTTGACGTTGCGTTGATTGCCCAGAAGATCGCTAAAATGCTGTAGCCTTTGTAAGCTCCCTAGTTAGTAAATACGCGTATAAAACGCACATTTACGTATTTTATAAACGCTACCAAATTATACGTGTATAATACGAAGATCCGTATAATTCGCGAATTATACATGAATTATTCGCGAATTATTGAAAAAAAAAACTGAGCTTTGTTATTCGCTAACAAGCATGCGGCCATGGCTTCTGGAGGAAGGTAACAGAGCTTTGTTACTAGTATTTGAAGAAGCGATCGAAGAATAAGAAGAGGAAGAGGAAGGTTGTCTAGTTGAGTTGGTGGCGGAGGCGGCAGGAGAGATATTTTTTCGAGCACGTGATTGAAGTTGATAGAGGTGTACTTGTTGGTTCTTGCCATCCACCACAACTCCAGGAACGAAGAGAACGAGATTGAGATTGAGATTTTAGATGTGTTTGCATCAAGGAAATGGTAGGCGGTGGGTTTTGATTTTGGGGGAAATACAAACAGTAGCAAAGGCTAGAGGCAAAAGGCAAAACGGTGGGCGAAATGGTGAAGTTTCAGAATCGCAAAATTGGATGGCGGGGTCGGTTCCATGTGCCTACGTGGAGAGATCTTAACGGAGGGTTCACAACAACAAACTTTTTCTGCTTCTTTTAAGATCTTCCTTACATTTGTTATTATCATTCATTTTAATTGATTAATTAATATATTAAAAACAAATTCGACATACCCCACAACTTCAAATCTTTTGTTTTAGGATTGATGATGTTAGATTTGGATACCTTATATCTAAAAATACTATATAAATTCATGATGTCTCCTTCTAATACAAAATTAGAACTTTAGATCAATAAAAAATAATGTAAATAAAATAAATGATAGCTTCTCATTTACGGTTCTCTGCTGTATTAACTTAAATATATAATTAAATGTTTATAATTTTACTACTAAAATTGAATGTTTACTTCTTAAAACAAACACTTATATAGAAATGGAAGCAACAGATATAGTATTTTAATCAGTAGTCCATAAAAGTATTAAAACTAAGATTGATATTGTCGTATTTTTCCAAACGTATTATTGACAATGTACCGTATTAAACCCGTATATACTCGTACCATATTTTTTCAGTATCCGAATTTTATGGCCAAATTTTTATAAACGTATTTTTCACCGTTTGCCGTATTATACCCGTAAAATTCCTATACCCTTTTTTTTCCGTACCCATATTTACTAACTAGGGTAAGCTCATGGATGGAAGATAACTTTGCTTGACGTTAACTGCAAAAAAAAAATAGGACGATCAGTTTGAATGCACAAACAAAAAAAAAAAAAGGGATGATCAGTTAGAATGTACAGCTTAAGAATAAACCTTGCACGTACACGGGAAGCCCGAGGCTTTCTCACTTCCGTAGCGAAGACATCGGTCTCCTGGGCTTTGTAGAAAAAGAATTGGGAATCCCAGTGTGGAACTTTTTTCAGAACATCGATCAGTCTATTAAAACATACTCTCCTCGCTTTGAAAAGGTAGTACGTTTGGTCTTACCCTTTTTTGAGCCTGTACAAGTGGACGAGCTCTTTGACGGATGGCTCGCCTAATTCAGCGATCATGTACGTGATGTATATCTCAATAATGATCATGTAAGAGTTGGCTATCAATTGAAGAGGAACGATGTTGAATCCCCTCAGTACGTTGTTGATGAAGTAATGCGAGGGAATGGATACCCCGCACCTAAGGAGAGTTTTGGAGGTAGTTACCCATCCAGGTAGGGGATTCTTCAGAGAATATTCCCCCGGAACCATCAAGATAAGCTATGGCGCGTAGACTGCCCTTATGCATTCGAGGTCCCTGAGGGTAATCGAGGATTGTTGTTCTGTTCGTAGCCTATGGACCGGAGACGGCGGAGATTGGGCTAGTTGAATCGAGCATAATCAGACAAGCCCGCAAAGTCGAAGTTTGAGCTTCGAGCGACGAATTCCTCAGAAACCTCGGGGAGCAAATCCTCAAGGGCTGCCGAGCTTACCGGCGAATCGAGCATTCGATCTATTGTACGATTGCTAGAAGACAACATGATTGTAACTCTACTCTGGGTACCTGAAAAAAGAAGCGAACATGTGTTAGAGCTCGAACAAATCGGCAACCATTCCACACTCGCTTCTATTTCAAGCACCCGAGATAGCCCGCGCAATGCGGCGAAAATACGCAACCAACCCGAGTCTGTCAGAGATGCACCCAAAAAACCCTACTAAAACTTTAGCACATCCAATATGACCATTACAGTAGCCACCCTTGGACGCAAAAAATCAGAGAAACAAAAGAGAATAAGGGAGAGAAGCCTTACCGGAATAGGGAAAATGCTGAGAACTCGTGAGAAAGACCACGACGACGACACAAGAGCAACAGCGGAGAGCAGCAAAAAAGAGTCAGAATAACTTTCGGAGTGACTATTCTAAGGTTTTTCGCCACCTTTTATAGTGGTTTGCATGGGAGACGAAAGGGCGGGGTTTAATCATGGCCGTAGACTTAAAGTCGATTCTCACCCTTCATTTGTAGAGCAATCTTGGCCCTTGGTCGTGGCCACGTGTCGATCATCCACGGGGAGCGATGAACTGTTAGTTTGCAGTAATGATAACCATCACCGCACGTCGCCTCGACTTCACGTGTGAACAGTTGTCGTCGCCCATGTGTGACAAAACGTAACTGGCAAAGGTTGCCACATTTAATGCGACACAACCACACAAAAATTACCTTTATAACCTAATTTTTCATATTCTAAATTTTGACAAGTACCATGGGAGATCCAAGTGTGAGGTACGTCGATCAAACATGAGGTCGACCATAAGAGCCCGTTCGGACATGCACTCAGAGATTCACTATTGAAGCCGAGCTTGACATCAAATCGAGCAATAGTCTTCGAAGCCTGAAGCGAGAATCGAACACTAGGGGCAGATGTTGTGTGTGGCTTTTCTGCTAAGCTCGGGCCAACGCGAGGATATAGCTCGACCCAGAATGAGCTCGACAATAATGATTAATTGACCCAACATAAGCTCGTCGAGTCGAAGCTCGACCCAACATAAGCTAGTCGTGGACAGTTCAAGGAATCATTCAATCAACCTCTAGATTATTTTAGATCCCAGATATTACGGGAATGACTAGATTAACCGCAATCACTATGCCCAATCGCGAGAATATCGGAATTGCGATTCAGATCAATTGTAATATCCTTAATTTCGCTATTTTCTTTGTACAAATCTTGTATATAATCCCCCTCAAACGAGGAGGAAGGGGTTGCGAATTTCACATAAGAACTATATTATAAGCTCTTATAGCAAATACAAAAACAGTGGACGTAGGTTTTAGGGTTAATCTCGTCGAACCACTTTAAAACTCTCATTGTCTTTACTTTATTGCATTCTTTTTACTTACATTGCTAATTACTCTTAATCACGCACACATCAGTTTCGATCTCGACAAGGTCGATCGGATTTCGTTCGTTGATGCAGATTTTTGTATCGAGTTATAAATTTTTTTTATAGGTTTTATTCTTCTTAATTACCATGGGTTATGAAAGAATTTCATATAACTCTGAATATTCATCACTTTGTAAATTGCTATTAAATATATAATTTTAAGTATAAATTTCTTCTGTAATCAAATTGAGGTATTTTTAATTTAGGGCAAAACTGGAAATGGGGTATGTTGAAAGATTATAAAAAAAGTTAGAAACTTTTTATGGGGTATACTTAGACGTGAGGTTTTGTTAGAATATTTTTCTCTTGAAAAGATGTATAAATTTGAATTTTTCTTTTTTATCATGTTATTGTCACTTTGTATCCCGTACAGATGTCAAGAGGCGTCCCATGAAAAAGTAGGAAAATGACAAAAAGAATGTTTCTAGTATGCCTCACCTTTAAATTCATATAAAATGTTAATTTTCAAAAACTGATATTACTATCAAGGGGTGTGCATGAATCCAAAATTGAGTATCACTCAAGGGCACATCGATCAACCTAGATGGTTTATACCTAACCCCATCCCAACCTGGAAAGTTTGGGTTAACCTGATTCAATGAAATCAACTCATATATATGCCACCGATAATCAGAACAGACCAATTTAAACCGAGTACGCTTGGTTTGAGTTAATCATATTTTCTACTCAAAATTACAATAAAATTCACTTCTCTTTCTTTTTTTGGGTCAGTTCTAGCTTTGTTAAGAGCTCAGGAAATTATGGAATATAATATCCGAAAGACCCTAGGAGGGATTCAGCACCTAATTCTTTAGGTAAAATCAATGGTCAATGCAACCCTTTTGATTTTACTTCTAAAGGGTTCACTTTTGCATTCAGAGGCAGATATTTGGTACAAATAACAAGAAAATCGTCCACCAACTTAATGGAGACCGACTAAATCAATAGCACATGGACTAATTTATGTGTTTATATTCAGCAATTAACAACATACACACCCCTTAAATGATCTTCCAAACAGATCACTGCACTTCTACTGCATTAATGCTTGAGCTATTTGCATATATTTCTAAAGAAACCGAAACTACATATATTTGCATATAAATGGCCAAGTACCCAATTTGCGGAGTCATAAAAAAGCACCTGGAGAGTGGAGCACACTCAAACAAGAGAAGGCATAAGTTTTATCATTGATACTGAATTTGAGTTTCATCCACCCTTTACAGGACCTGTATTTGCTGGCTTCTGGAAAACTCTTAAAACTGGCATTCCATCGTCATCATCATTTCCAACCCTCCATGAACGATCTTTTTTCTTTTGAGGCTTCTTGTGGTGTTTATGGGATGCAGGCTTCTTAACAGCAGCCTTCTTTGAAGCAAGCCCATTTGCCAAGTCAAATGAGTTAAGATGATCCAGCACATGCTCGAGAACAGGTGCACTTTCAATGTCACCGTCATTTCCTGGAGAATCTTCAATATCAGATTCATCTGACTCCTGTATTTCAGACAAGCTGGGTCCTTGAGTATCTTCAATATCATTTTCCTCACAAGACATTCCGGGGGGCATTTGATAGTGGGGCAGCTTTCCATGAAGAAAATCCTTCAAAATTTGGCGAGCTGCCCTTGTTTCATCGGGCAGTCCACTCGAGGCAACATACCCACGTGAAGCACAATAAGTCCTCAAAAGTTCTATGGCCAGGGGAGGCCGAGACTGTGGTTCATATGGCTTTGGCTTCGGCAAATTTATTTTATACACATTCTCAATGACATGCCTTGGGACTTGGTTGGCCACAACCTGCACAGCCTTTCTGTGCTCAGTCATCCGATCAATGGGCAGCACCCCTGATGCAATCATATCATATCTTGAGCTTGAGAAGGAAGGGAACACCAATCCAGGGCAGTCACATAGCGTCAGCTCATCAGAAATTATCAATGTCTGGAAATGCTTTGTTTTCCCTGGGGTAGAGGTGACACCTGTCCGTTTCTGGCCGACCAAAGCATTGATAGTTGAGCTTTTCCCTACATTAGGATACCCAACAAATCCCACTACACTCTTTAGTGCTGAATTTCCACTGAGAGATTGAGCGTTAGATGTTGCTGTACTACTGCACCCTGATTTCCTTCTCATTTTGACTATCTCTTCCGCTTCAGACTGTAAATGGGCCAAAAGCTCTTCCCTGCCATATATTTTTGTATCAGGGTCATCCACCTTTTGGTGGGTATCCTGCGTCCTCCATGGGCCACTGAGTGTTTTTCCCTCCAGAGCTGCAGAAGCAGCTTTAGCTGACCAGAATACAAAAAGGATCTCATGATCTCGAAAATACTTTGCCCATTTTTCCCTGGAAAGAATGCCAAGTGATGAATACTTTAACAGGTTGCAAAATAGGAAAATTGAATGGCAGCATTAAAGAGTTTGAAGTTTAGCTCCTAACCTTACAGAAAATGGTAAAAGGTCCGCCTTGTTCACAAGAAGCAATGTCCTCTTAAATGCATCAATCTCTCGTGCATATGCCTGCATTACAACAAACAAATGTCAAATCATAACGAATTAGCCAAAGTGATAGCCTTTGTCATGGTAGTTGGTCGAAACATGAAACATGATGCTTCGACTCTTCTTTCAGCTGAATTAAAACAAAAAGAAATAACTCTTCGCCTAAACATTGAGGTTCCATTTAAAAGTCATTATTTTCTTAAAAAAAAAGAGTCATTCAAATTGGATTGTGTATTCACATATAATAAATTTTTGACAAAGCTTAGTAATGTGTATAATCTTCATAGACATTTGCATGAAACTGCATTTAGAGCTCCTCTGCAAACTCAAGAGTATAAGACTGCATCTTCAGCTTTCGCTAGATATTAACACCACTCAAGCTTTGTTTTGCACATGAAAAGAGTAAAAGAACCTTTTATGCTTCTAGTACTAAACTAATATTAAAGAAACGATTGGCCCAGTTATCCAACCTGTTAGATCCTCCCCTTTTAAGACATCAAATTTAAGGTATGTATTCAAGATTAAATCAAGATCCTTAAATTGAATTGAGGGTCCGACACTTCCCCTAAATTGAATTGAGGGTCCAACATTTCCCTTTAGATTCAATTGCCATGTATCTACACCAGTAACCCCCCTTCTACACTAGTTTGAGAATAGAGATTGCATCTCGTTAAAGTTGAGATCTAGGGCCTGATTAAACTCTCATGGTCAACCATTGTACACACTTGTTAATTAACATTCTGATGTTTCCGTCTTAATAGTAACATTTTGATCTAAAGCTTTAATACCAATGTTATGATAATGATAGTAGCCTAACAAAAATTTTGATTGCCAGGAGGTGATACTTCCCAAAAGAGAAGAAAAACTACAGTTACTCTATTTCTCAATGACCTACCATAGGAGACCTTAAGTTTGAAGATAAGTTGTAGGACAGCAGCCTAATTAAAATAGGAGAAGAAAGTTAAAAACTCCTAAATCAAATAAAATAAATAACACTAATTACTTCCAAGTCAGATTAACAAACCAAATAAGTTGAGTATGAACATAAGCAAGCATGACTTCAAGTATGAACTGTGGAAAATAGGTGATCCACAAAATAAAAGAGTATTTTTTAATCTTCATAATTAATGTATTTATATGATAAATGAAATTGAATTATATAAAATATAGCCTCAGGCAGGTTGGAGAATATAAAACTACTTCAGTAAGGGCAAACTTAAGGAAATAATTGGTATCATAACATTCACCAGCCATCAATGAAATCATAATCCATAAAAGTTGCTGAAAGAGGCACTGTGAAAGTTTATCAACTCAATGAGAGATTGGGACATACAAATCTTTTGAAAGAAGTACTAAAATGGTTCCGTTCTATTACTTTATACATGTTGCATAACCTGAACACTCACATTGCTATTACAATAAGAACATTAATGACGTAGTTTGAATCTCATTACTTCAATTGGTCATATACAATACACAGGGCAATGAAAGTGAAATCACTTTTTTAACCAAACAAAATACTATTCACTCGGCAAAAACAGTTTTTGTTCATATTACTTTTTTTAAAAAAACTAAGCCACTGCTCACACAGGTAGCCACATCTGCAGGCTTAACTTCAGAAAACTTTCCCCATCAGTAAGGTCCACAAGACTGATGTTACCAAAGCAATAAACAGAACAGTTTCTCAAACTATTATGTGTTACATGTTTCAGTTAACATGCTTGACGAGAGAGATCCATAAAGGTGGTTTTTACTGGAGAAAAAAATGAAGCCTAAGAGAACAAATTTCAAGGGCATGCTTAAAGCTACTCCATAAAACAGTATTCTTAGATTAACAAAGGAAGACATGCATTACCTCAAGATCAGGGCAGCGGTAAAACAGTGGATCTCGTGCATCAACTACCATCACAA
The DNA here is from genome assembly GCF_008641045.1 of Pistacia vera. Lineage (NCBI taxonomy): Eukaryota > Viridiplantae > Streptophyta > Magnoliopsida > Sapindales > Anacardiaceae > Pistacia > Pistacia vera. The sequence goes on along the minus strand of NW_022195077.1, from coordinate 545,484 downwards.
GCTGAAAAGGACAAATTTTAATCAGAATATCACAATATGAATCAGACAGCATAGCAGAAAAGATTCATCAGTTTGTATATAAGGATATGCTGCAAAGAAAGAAACTTCAAGAGGACTTAAAATTTAAGAGAAAAAATGCTTAGCTAAAACACATTATAACTACAGATATACAAATAATATACTGCAGTCAGAACAATATCTTTTAGCAATTTAAGTGACCAAACATTACAATATGAAAAAAATTACAATTAGTGAAGGTCAGTATTTAAAGAGGTGGGTCATCTATCAAACCACAAATAGAACATGTCTTCATGAGCATGCAATATCAGCACTCGCAGGCCCACAAAGTTTCCTTTTCGGGTTTGTTAAAGAAAAGATCCACACAACAATAATTACCAAATGCGAGAAAAAAAAAAAAAAAAAAAAAAAAAAAAAAAAAAAATTACATGAAATTAAAGAAGAAATCATAAGAAAAAAAGTGGTTAGGATTATTTACTACAATACCACTTTCATCAAGGTTTAAACACCACCCCCCCCCCACCCTTTATTCCAAAAAAAAAAAAAAAAAAAAAAAATTAAGTACAAGTTCTAAAACTAACTAGTACCTGCAGAATATCCAGCCTTAACATATACCGAGATGGAGGCAAAGTAGCAACACCCTGATACCAACCCTAAAACATGATTATCCTTATCCCTTATACATAGTTAAGTTAAATGAACTACATATGGAATATTTACAACAACACCATACTGAAAGACCATATCCACTGGTGATATAAAGGACCTTTTTCCTAGATGTTCTAAAATCCGGGCAGAGTAACAAGTCCTGATGATAATTAAAGAAGGCCACTACAGGTACATGCAAATATACATAAACAGAAAGTGTGATGTTAAATCTATTAATATCAACTAAAAAACAGTTAATCCCCATTATTATTACTAAGGCATTAGTCTTAAAAGGCTGTAATTTTTAGAAACACCCTCGGGTCAATGGAGCTTTTTATATATATATGTTAGAATGGTTGCAAGAGTTTCAATCATTATCTTTCCCAAAACTATAAAAATGCCTTCATAATTTTTTCTCTGTACGGTCAAAGCCTTCAATGACAACTATCAAGGGCTCACCCCAAGTTTTCCATCCATGGACATAAATGTCTCCTATGTATCTTTTCACACACCCAATAAGAGAAATTTTCACTCACCCAATAAGAGAAACTTATTTTCTATAATATTACTACCATATTTCGATATCCATACATTCAACTCTAGACCAATAACATTACAGCACGTGTAAAGTAGAACAGAAATCACTTTCCGATGGTAAAATAAAATGTCCACATAACAGCTTTAATAAAACAATGACTTTTACCAAATCACTTCGCTCAAGCACCCGCCAAAGTTGTCTCCAAATATCAAGGTTTTTCTCAAATGGAGTAAGAACAAGCTTTTCATTTTCCTCCAGCCTGAAGCAAAATGCAATTCCAATAAACATAAGGAAGCCAACTACAAAGCATAGATAAATTAATTTAACATATAAAGAACTAATTAATCAAATAGACAACCTCGCAAGACTTCGCCGCCAAACCAAAAAAGCTTGTCTTTCATTATCATCAAGCTCTTCTACAGACATTCCCGCATTCCAAGGCGGCCTACGTGGCACTCTTAAACTGCTGGCATGTAATGCCTCCTCTTCCTTCCTCTCCTCGGCCGTCATCATCTCGCTTCTACCACTACTAGACCCCGCATCTCTGATGCATTCATATTCATTATTAGTTATTCATATAAAATAAATCGGAATCTGGTGAATTAATTTTGAAATCAATAAAGACTCACAAATTAATAGGCTCAATAGGAACCGGGTAGGCCTGGGCCTCCTCGTTGTGTTGAATGATGGCGTCTATGTCGCTGATATCGGTAACGGATTCCAGAACCTTCTTATTCTGGTTCCTGTAGTAGTTGCCCTTCTCTTTGGACTGCTGAATCATTTGGTTATGGTGCTTCACTAGAGCTCTGCCTAGCCCTGTCTTCTCATTCTTCCCCATTCTCTTCTTTCTTATTCAATAATCAAACTCTCAATCAAATCAACCAAAACCCTAGGGAAAAGAAGAAGCTATGAAGCTTGCTCCCAAAGATGATAATAATAGTAATAGCTCTGAAAAATTTATTACCACAAACTCTTGGCGGTGGAGACTGGAGAGTTCAAATGCTTTTTGATTAATGTTTACAAGGGTTTATAACGAGAGGAAATTTAACTAGCCAGACCTCTCAAGTTCGCATTTAAAAAAATACCCCCGAAATTTTTTTGTCATTTTTTTAAGTTAGAAAAACTGATCGTGGCACATTTAAAATTTATCAAACACGTAAAATAGGTTACACTGAAAATATTTAAATATATATGGGTAAAATAGGTTACACTGAAAATATTTAAATATATATGGGTAATATTATAATTAACAGAAGTTTGTTTAAATTTTGAAAATAAAAAACGACTCCCTCCCTTCAAAATCGCTTAATCGAGCAATATACTCAAAAAACGATCGACGAAAAACCTTTGATTTCTTTGCGATTTCTGACGATAAAAGTTCCTTATTTCTTGCCAATATTCAATCGTAAAGATTCTTTACACAACATCATGGCTGATATTCACAAAGAGGAGGAAAACCCAACCCCATTCCAAATCCTAGACTCTGGTGGCGACGGCTGTTCAAAGGCTGTCGAAGAAGATGCTCTGGTGGAACATCCGATGAGCCAAGGTGGTCCAGAGGCAGAGGAGACAATGGCGGCACAAGAACAAAGAGAAGAATCGAAAAATGGTTATGAAGAGGAGGACGCTGGCGAGAATTTAGGTAAGGAGTAGGACATCGGTGAAGAAGGGGTATGTTTTTTATTGGTGGTTTTGAATTTGATGAATAATTTGATTGGTTTGTGCAAATTGGGGGATGTGTAGTTGGTTTTATTGTTACGGTGGTTGTGGTGCTTTGTCGAGCAATTGGTAGGCTTCGAGGGAGTGGCTTTGTTTGGGTTCTAGAGGATGGGGGAAGGCAAGGGAGGTCGTAGGGAGGTTGTTTGTGGGAGGTTGGAGGGCTGGAGATGGCAAGAGGTGGCGGAATAGGGGGGGTTGGAGGGTTACCCTGCAACATCCATCTCTAGTCATGGAACCTGCCACAATAGCCTCTGTAGGGCCTGTATTGGCTTCCCCGATTCTCTCGAAGCCAAAAATACCCACTCCCCGATGCCCTTGAAGCCCATATCCCCCAAATTGGTAGTCTATTGGTTGTTTTGGTTTCTTTTTTTGCTAATATTTAGTTTATATCGATTGTGCAGATTTTCCGAAGCGTAAATTATAAAGATTATAGGTTGGGTTGTAAGTGATAAGGTACCGTACTTCCCCGTAAAGGTGACAGTTAGGTCGAGTTGGCAAGTTCTTATGAGAATAATGAAGATTTTAGAGGAACAAAAGAAAGGTATGGACCGATTCAAAGAGAGTTGTTTTTGTCATTTTGCAGACATCGGAGAAAATTGGAAAAAAGGCATTCTAGGGGCAGGGAGTGCATTATATGTTGTTGCACTCAGTTAAAAGCCAAAAAAATAAAAAAAAAAAGAAATGTGGTTCGTGGTGGATGGGAAGCCACTATGTTTTGGGATGATGGAATATGCCCTGATGACAGGCTTAAGATATGGGGCATTTCCAGATGCGAAAGAGCAAGAGAGAATAACGAAGAGTAGGGCAGCCAATAACTTGGCTAAAAAGGTTTTGGGGGGGAAGACGTCTATTACGGGACGCTATTTAGATGAGAGGTTAAGAGAAGGTTGGTATATCTCTTTAGAGAAGTTCAAGATATGCCTAGTATGGTTTATGCATTCGATCCTAATGGCTTCTGACTCAACAAAAGTTGTTAATATGGATTGGGTGCAAGCAACATGAACTTCTTTAATGCTTATCCGTGGGGACGGGTATCATTTCAGCTAACCATCGACTCCCTACGTGGAAAAGACATGACGATAAAGCATCGCCAAGCTGTCCAAAAGGATAGAACGAGCACGTACAATTTGTTTGGCTTCCCATGGTTAATGCAGGTAAATATTAATAGTTTTTTGTTATATTTTTTATATTATAAGTTTTTTTATTATGATATGGACTATTTTTTTTACAACGTAGGTTTGGATGTATGAGGTCGTCCCTGTTCTGGCTAGGGGGGGGGGGGGGGGGGGGGTGAAAGAAGACCGCAATTTCCTAGGATGTTGCGGCGACACATCGAGAAGTGTAGCCATTGGGATTACAACAAAATATAAATGGAAATTCAAGCAGCTCAGGTAAGATTAAATGATTAATCTTTTGAATATGCACTTGCTTTTAAAAGTGGCTTAAATTTGATTGATTTTTTTTCTTACTGCAAGGAGTCGTCCGTCTCTTCCTCACCCCTACTAGGGGTGAAGCGGGAGAGGAGTATGTTACATCGTTCAGAGCATTCGACGATGCAGCAGATGAAGGGATAGATTGCCTAATGCGAGACCTAGAAGGGGTCACGCATGTGAGTGCAGCTGTTGGGCCACCACTTGAGAATGTTATTGAGGCCGAGGATGATGATGCTCCAATCGGCGGGAGGGAGGGAGGAGGAGGAGGAGGATGAAGAGGCTCGTACGCCTCCACCCAATTGGCAAATCAGTACAATAAGTACCGCTTTGCCGAGGCGTTAGGGTCGGGAGAATGAGGTGGTTGACCTCATAAACGGTCTGTTTGAGAGTTTTATAATAGTTGTTTATGAGAGGTTTGAGAAGATGGAAGAGTAGATGAAAAGGGTGGAGAAGAAAGTTGATAGGGTGGCAGAGAAAGTTAGTAGGGTGAGGGAGGAAGTTGGCGGGGGTATTTAAAGTGGTTGAAGTGCAACCTAAGCATAAAAGAGAGAGCCAAAAGAGTAAGCATGTAAAATCTCCTTGCACGACAATAACGTATCGAAAAGAAGAGGAAAACGAAGAAAAAAAATGAGGAAGTAGGGAAGTGAAAATGGAGGAGGGTGAGGCAGGACAGAAAAGAAGTGGGGAAGTGAAAATGGAGAAGGGTGAGAAGGAAGGCGAAGGAAGTGGGCAAGTGAAAACATAGGAGTTAAAGTTTGATTTGTATAGGCCAATAGATGAGGAAAAGAAAAAACTCTTCTATGCCTATTAAAATGATTCTGGAAGTGATGGGCATGTGAAGTGCAGGACCGGGATTATCCTTGAGAGTGGTTTGAAAATATGTTAATAATGGACAGATGGCTCAACAACTCGGTGAGTTATTTTCCCTTATTTTTTATTATGTTTTCCATGAGGTATTGTATTCTTATCATGTTGTTTATATTTGCATCTAAGATGATCTTGATTCTGCCTTGGACTTGATCGTTTAAGCAATCACAAATCACTTAATCGACCAAGGCTAAAAGTGAAGAATCGCTTAAGTGATCTTGATTTTGCCTTGGACTTGATCGCTTAAGTGACCAAAAAAGTAAACAATCACTTAAGCGAGACCTTAAATCACTTAAGTGATCGTGCACCTGGGGTGACTTCATTTTGCCTTGGACTTGATCGCTTATGCAACCAAGGGTAAAAGTGAAGAATCGCTTGAGTGATCTTGATTCTAACTTGTACATGATCGCTTAAACGACAATGCATCGCTTAAGCAACTAAGGCCAAAATTTACTAGATCACTTAAGCGAAACCTGAAATCACTTAAGCGATCCAGTATATTTGAATGATCTTTATTATGCCTTTCACAAGATCACTTAAGCGATTTATATTATCGCTTAAGTGACAAAGACTTATACTCCCTTTTCTTTTTTTTTTTTTTTTTTTTTTTTTTGGGAATAGGTTGTCAACCCCATATTAAGCGATGTTAATGTGAACTTTGAACGTTCACAACATCACGTGATTATTAACATTAATGTTAAGCGACATCGGTTATTAACATATATTAAGGTCAATTAAGAAGGATTATTTGCAACCTAATTCCATCAACACATATTAATGTTACAACCGTATGATATATGGATTAATGTCATCGCAAACTAGTGTGACATGTTAGTAGAAACGTACCTCATTTCACAAATATGGATGGTGTATTTGAGAATGATTATTGTGCTATTTTTACTGACTAAAATGCAGTCAAATCTTGTACAATATGGGGGGAACAGATTGAAATAAGCTTGAATTTTGACTATACAATTAGTTCAGTGGATCATTATTTGTCTTGTGTCAACTGATTTGATTATTTATATCATTTAATATATATTTTTTTAATTATATTTTAATTAAACTAATTTTTTTTACTTGTGTAGATAAACATGGAAAAGAAATATTAAAGTATAAAATGATTCTATATAATACAAATTTTAATGTTTTTAAAGTACCAAAGTAAATTAGCCTTGATCGCTTAAGCGATGTATTGTTTCGCTTAAGCGATCCTGTATATTTAGCCTTGGTCATTTAAGCGATGTACGCCATTGCTTAAGCGATCTTGTCAAAGGCAGTATAAAGATCATTCGAATATACTGGATCACTTAAGTGATTTCAGGTATTGCTTAAGCGATCTAGTAAATTTAGCCATAGTCGCTTAAGTGATTTACAATCGCTTAAGTGACACGTACAAGCCAGAATCAAGATCACTTAAGCGATTCTTCACTTTTAGCCTTGGTCGATTAAGTGATTCAGGATCGCTTAAGCAATCAAGTCCAAGGCAGAATCAAGATCATCCTAGATGCACGATCGCTTAAGCGATTTATGTATCGCTTAAGTGATTCTTCACTTTTAGCCTGGGTTGCTTAAGAGATTTAAAATCGCTTAACCGATCAAGTGCAAGGCAGAATCAAGATCATCCTAGATGCACGATTGCTTAAGCGATTTATGTATCACTTAAGCGATCTTCACTTTTAGCCTTGGTCGCTTAAGCGATCAAATCCAAGGTAGAATCAAGATCATCTTAGATGCACGATCACTTAAGTGATTTAGGGTCTCGTTTAAGCGATTCTTCACTTTTAGCCTTGGTCACTTAAGCGATCAAGTCTAAGGCAGAATCAAGATTATCCCAGATGCATGATTGCTTGAGCGATTTAGGATCTCGCTTAAGCGATCCTGTATAGAAAACCCTTGATCACTTAAGCGATATATATAGTCGCTTAAGCGATCATGGCCAACACTTATTTTTTCCAGCTTTTCTCCTGAATTTTGACAAACTAAAATCACCAACACATATTAATTCCATCTTTTCTCCTGAATTTGACAACCCAATTGCATCAACACATTAATGCTATTTAGCAAGAATACTAAATAAACTCAAACTTAAAAGAGGGAAAGAAATACTAAATTGCTTTTGTACAAATCTAAAATGTGTCAATTGCATTAAATTACAACATTATATACACCAAAAATAAAAGCAGCGCCGGTAGCCTCCATCCTCTCTCTTCATCATTCTCTTCAGCCACTTCCTCATCCTCCACAATGATCCAGTACACCTTCAGCATTAGCAGTAGTAGCAACCTCTTCGTCTTCTTCTACAACACCTTCCAACATTATCTAGCCTTGGCCTTGGCCACAAAACATACATAACACAACAGCCCAAGTATTAGCAGCCTGACGCCTAACAACACCAACTGATCCAATTCAAGACAACCCAATAAGAAATGCATTTCACATAAACTACAAAACTCTAAGTCCAACTTCCATACCTGATCTTATTTGTAGATCTTACAGTAGGTTGATTGCTTTCTTGCATCTGATCGATTTGAACCTAATTTTTTGGATCTGCATGTGATCAATTCTAGCAACTACTTCTCTTATGGCCAATTTGCTTGCAAATAGAGCACTTATTCATACTCTGAGGAACTTCACAGGTTGATGGAATATGCTTAACTCTTTTTTTCCTCATTTTTGTCTTCTTGAATGGCAGATGGATGATAATGTCAACCAACTCTGGCAACACCACCCATTGTTCTTTTGGAGGAACTGGATATATCATTTTCGAATAAGCCAACATGTAGTGGTTTGCCATATAGAGAGGGGAGCAAAGTTCCATGTAAATTCTTGAACCAAAATCTGGCTTTTATTGGTGTTTCAATGCTGCTAGTGCATGAAGACAAGGTAAACGTTGAATGTCAAGCACTTTATAGCTGCAAGTTTTACTAAGAAGGTTAACCAGGGCATTCAAACCATAGTTGCACACGGTGAACTCTTGAGCATTGAGAGGATAGACAAACAATGCATTTGACAGTTCCATACGTTCTCGCAATAATTTTTTAGCTCACGGAATAAGGGTTGTGTTAAAATTATCTGACTTCGTACGAAGCTCATGGAACCACCGTGACAATGTCCTCTGGACTGCATTAAAAAGGGCAACAATTGGAAACTCTCTTTCTATTAACAACTTCGAATTTATGGACTCGGCTATGTTCATGGTTATGACATCAAACCTTCTTCTAGGAAAGTAAGCTCTACTCCATCGCTCAAAACCAACATCATGCTCAAGATACTTAGCAATTCTATCATCCTTGATTTGGATTAACCGGTGCTCCTCAAACTCATCAACTCAATAAGCTTTTGCTGCCATGTAGTATGTCTGAAGGGGGCCATCACAGTTAAACTTTTGTTTTATGTTCTCGCCAAGGTGCCTCATATAGAATCTGTGATGTGCTTAAGGGTAAATAGTGGCAATCCCCTTCTTTATAGAGTTGTGCTTATCGAATATTATGCACAACTCATTACTGTCAGGCACTATCATAAGTAATTGCTGGAAAAACCAAGTCCACGACTCGTCATTCTTAGAGTCAACCACACACCATGCAACGGGATATGTGTGATTCTCGCTGTCCTATGCAGTGGCCACCAACATTGTACCTCCATACTTTCCCGTCAAAAAGTAACCATCAATAGCCAACACCTTTCCCATGTTTACAAACCCCTTATAGTAGCACTGTAAGCAACAAAAAAATATTTAAATCTCATATTTTTGTCCCACTTCAAAGCCATCTTATTACTTTGGTTTGTCAACTCAAGCATATAACGGTATGCTTCTAATACTGCGTACTCGTGTGCTGGTGTGCCCCTCACAAAATCTTGTGCATGTTATCTCCCTTTCTAGCATTTCCAGTAACTAATATCGCATCCCAACTTTGTGCGCATAAGTCTCTGAATGTCCTTAGGAGATGGACCTTTCCCTTCAACAAACTGACTTTTGAATAATTGTCCAATAACATCAGCAGAGGCTTATCGATGCTCGCCTGAAATATGTCCTAGCCCACATGTGTGCTCACAGGCAAGGTTCTGAAAATCGGACCGAACCGTCTGATCGGACCAGTTTGACCGGTGACCCGTGACATTTCCGGTCTAGAATACTTCAAAAATCATTAATTGCATTTAAACCGGATTGGACGACGGTTAGACCGTCGGAATAGTGCAGAATCGCGGTCCAATCGTAGTTGAATCCCGCCGGATTCCGGCACCGATTGAGGGAGAAATCACCACCATTAGACTTGACGGCATCTCCACTACAAAACCCTACCATTTTCAGTGGCCGTCGTCCAGCCATCGTCGCTCGCCGTCCACCAAAACTTCACACGATCGTCAGACTTCTTTTGTTGATTCTGACGATTTCCGGCGTCGATAGAACTCCTTGGCACCACCATCAGAGTTGTCGGGACCTACACATCAAAAGCCCCAAGATTCCAGCTTCGATTAGCCGTTGATCATCGCTGCCGCCACCACTCACCAGAATCTTCGCAAAACAGGGGTGTTTTAGATAGATTTCAAACCTTAAGGGAGTATTATAGAGGTGTTTTTAATGAATTTCAAACCTTTAGGGACTAAAATGTAATTTTATAAATTACGGTCAAACCGACCGATCCAACCGGTCAAACCGACCGATCCAACCGGTCAAACCACAAATCCGACCCTTGAACGGGTCATTGTTCGGTCCAGTTTTCAGAACATTGCTCACAGGTATGTGTTAACAATGAATTTTGGACTCTGCCAACCTTCTACAATAAACCCATCACTTGCACTTTCGGTTATGACATGCAACCATTACTACCGATGAATTAGACTTCTTGGCGATGAACTCAAAATTACCTCTCACGGCAACAAGTTTTAGCTTCCTCACCACTTCCTCCTTGCTATCAAATAAATAACCTATGCGCAAGTCCAATCCATCAGTAAAAACGTGAGTTGATTCACTACTACTCGCAATTATCGCCTTTGAACCTGTATAAACGACCATAGTGTTCTCTTCCTCACATACTATTTATAGGAATCTCTACATCTGTGGGAATATGTACGGGGTCCTCCTCGTCCACATTTTCATTCTACCCCACACGACCAACCTCTTCTACAGTGTCCTCCTCACCATCCAAATCACTGCCTACTCTTGATTTTTCAGTAAAGAAATCAATGCCCTCGTAGTTAAAATTAAAACCAGCATTCGCCCTACCCAAATCATCGCTTACTCTTGAACCAACGTCTAAAGCTTTATCCACAACCGAAAGTATTAAAATCGGTCTCCAACCATTATCGCATACATCAAGCATAAATAACTTCACATCTTCATCAAACATTAATACAACATGGGGTACCTTAAAATTTGCAAGAGCTCTGCTTAAAACATACTTCACAACTATATCACTACGTGAGCAACTCAACCCACCTCTTCTAATGATTTCATCAATCAACCATCAAACTAACTTTTGTACTCACAGCAATTGCATTAACTTGTTTGCTCTTCCCAATCCACTTCCAACAACTTTCTTCCTCCACCCACTCACCAAAATATTCAACACCCAAAACCACTTGTCTCATGTCTAATAATAGCCAAGTATCTATAATGCAAGAAAACAAAAATTATTAATCGATATATTAAGGGTTGACAGATTTTAAAAAGCATCTCTAGGGTTGCTTAAGCGATGTGGTTTATCGCTTAAGCGATTTGGTATATCGCCTACTGAATTGCTTAAGCGATCTTGTATCAATAACCCTGATCGCTTAAGCGATCTTATGCCATATACCTGATCACTTAAGCAATATGTTGCCATATGCCAGACTTATAGCAGATCGCTTAAGCGATCTTTTGCCATAAACCTGGTCGCTTAAGCGATCTGCCATTTTGTAGCATTAAACCAGATATATCAGATCACTTAAGCGATCCATCAGATCTAGAACACATTTTCAGTTATCTCCACCTATAATCGGTGTTACCACTCCCAGCTACCCACAATGCAAGAAAATATTCAACAAATTTCGCTCCTTTGAACTTGCATTACATCAAACACAACCCAACAACCTAAAGAACTAAATCAAAATCATAACCCAAACCCAATCCATCATTAAATCTTTGTAAATTGAAATTTCAAATGCAAATAGGAGATACACATACCTGGACAAAATGTCAGGAGGAGGAGGAGAGGGATCTTTGGCAAAGAAGATGTTAATGGTGGATGAAGAAGAAGATGTAGAGGCATGAGGAAGAAGAAGAAGAAGATGTAGAGGAATGAGGAAGAAGAAGATGTAGACGAAGGAGGAAAAAGATGTAGACGAAGCTTAGAAGAAGCAGCAACCGAGGGAGGTGCGTTAATGGCGTGAGGAAGAAGAGGAAGGTGTTTGGGTTTGTTTGCAAGAATTTCGGCTTTTTGGGGATGTATTATAATTTTTTAAAGATTACATAATACTTCATTAATTCTAATTAATAACTAATCATGTTTAATTAACCTTTATCAATAATTAGGCTATTTACTTAACACTTTAAAATTACGTGACCTTTTAATTAAATTTGAACTTGATTTGGTCTTTTAATAAAATGTCCCTTATACCGATTGAGTAAAAATACAAGACGGGAAAATATCATCAACCTCCTTTAATGTTTCATAAATTAACATATGACAACTTTGGACATTTCATTGGAACACCCCTGTTTTGTTTCATAAAAGAGGTGAATGTGATGCTGTTCCCCACAGTTTTTATCTTTTTAGACCCCTTTCAAAATACCCTTTTTTTTTTTTTTTTTTTTCCTGATTCACTTTTCTCCTCCGTAAAAATTATAAATAGGAGAAACTAAATATAAATAAACCATCTCAAATATATAATGATTTCAAAAAATTAAGTTATCCATCATATAAAACTTCATTTAAATTAATTTTTTTAAAGCATTTTTGTTGATGACCACTTTTGTTAAAGAGGCTCAATACTATAATCGACCTCAAGGGTACAAACCACCTATTAAGCTTTAAAGCTCAATTCTAGATCTAAATGAATGCTTCTTGAGATCTTTACTTGAACCTATTGTATTATCCAAATATAAGCCCTTGACATCCTCAAAGCCATCACATGATGACACACTATTACAAAGTCTATCATTCAAGGTGTAATTTATGTTTACAATTGAATATATAATTAATTCAACAAACAGATAAATACAAAGAACAAAGTAGTCATTTTACATAATTTTTGTGAATTTTTATCTATTTCTTAACTTGATTATATAATTTAGTTGTAAGTAAAACATTATTGATTATTCTAGAAGCTCACTAATTCAAGTGCCAAAGGCCTAGAACGACGCAGAGTGTGTTGTAGTACATTTCCCTATTGTTATGGTGTTTTTTGGCTGGGTTAAAAACTGAAACGGATGTTTTCCAAGGCGTCATTGTGATGTTATTGTGACGTGTTTTCAGGTTAGAATGATGATTTATTGTTGGAATAGGTCCATTTTCTTGGGGTGTATATATACTAAAACATTATTCTATTAAATATATATCCGATGCATATTTTTTGTTACTCAAAAACTTATCTTGGTTACTACACGTAGACAATAATACTACCCAAGTTCTTAAGTATTTTCCGTCTTTTTAGCTGCTAGATACCCTATAGGAGCGAAAACAAAACGAATTCGTTCCAGAAACCTTAATTTCCTGGAAATTAGTGCGCCAAAAAAAATTGACATATGATGCCCTGATACTAAAATACTTACTTGTCTTATGCCTTTAGTTAGTTATTTAGAAGCTAATAACAAATTTGCCGTAGTTCTGAATTATATAAAAACACAGACTTTCTAAGAAATCCTATAGGAAACTTAATTGGCGGCTCTGGGTTGAAACTATGGACGGTCTCTTGTCCATAAGAAAGATCCAGTGAAGTACAAATATTTTTGACTTTATTGTTTCAAATTAATATCCAATTCTTGAAACAATAAGTTTATGATCATTAATTATTTACGAGAATTATTCATTTTTTGGGCAAATGTCTACTTCTAGTTCTTGGATCTCTGACAACAAAGGACAAACTAGCATTTCCGTTAAGAAATATACGAATATTAAATGAAAACGTAGAAATTTCTCAAAAAGAATAACAAACAAAAATCCATTAATGAACGAAGAGTTACAATATTTCATACTGATATAATTCATTAATTTGTATATGTAAATTAAAATTTGCCCGGATAAGGCCTTGTTTCTCAAGCTTATTAGTATTAACTATCTACCAAAAAATTGTTTGTTTCAAGAAGAGGGATAAGAAGACAACAAATGAGGCGGAATGCAAGAAGAAGCCCTCCAAAGCCTAGAGTGTAACTTGAGCATTTCCTTTGCTCTTTCCTTGGTCTTCAAACTTGTATCAACTTGTAGCACCAAACACAACTTTGCCACAGCACCCACTTGCAACATCTCTTGAAGAACCCTAGCAGTTGCAGAGAACTTGCAGATTGAGATCAGAATTCTCACCGCTCTATCACTTGCCACATGAGAAACCCTAAGTATTTTCTTTGAAACAATGGCTACACCTGCTCCGTGATTCAAAAACTCCGCTCTCCCTTCTGCGCAGCGACACAGCTGATCCAGTACGTTTAGTATAAGTTCACAAGCTCTCTTGTCCGTCACATCAAGAAGAAGATCTATTAATACTGAAACTACTCCACCGTCAACGGATTTGATTCGGTTTCTTCCCCAAGGACAAAGCTCTAAAAGAAGCTTCAAAGCGGCCTTGAAAGCTTGCTGCGAAATCTGATCACTTAATACATATGCGATTTCGATAAACAATTCGGGCTTAACACTAACCAGTTGGATTGGATCTGCCACTTGACACATGGACATCAATAATATTGTACTATAAGCTCGAGATTGGTAGTTACCATGCTTCAACACTTGCACCAAAGAATCCACAAATTCTTCATTGTTTATTAAATTCTTCAAATAGTTTTCTGAGACATTTAGATGATAGAGAATGCTCAATGCCTCATCACTTGCTTTCGCCACATCGGATCCATCATCGATATCGACTTCGATTAAACTGGAAGCATAACTCCTTATAATTGCAGCCAAGAACTCAACAGCACCAGCAGCCTCTATGCAGGTTTTGTTTCTTTCACTCTGAAGCGTGATGGATCTCAATTTTCTCAGGCATTTGAGCTGCGTACGAGGGAACTTTTTAGCATCATCAATGATTTTGACAATCTGGGTTTTATCAACAGGTGGCTTCGGTGTAGGAATTCGTTCTATTCCAAGTGAGGAATTGAGAGTGCACCATGATTGAATCAAGCGACGAAGAGTGTGGTTTGGGGTTAGATCGGTTTCTAACAACACTTGTTTTGTTACAGGACAAGTGTTGTTGTTGCATGAAAATAACCATCTCTCGATGTTTTCTCTATCGTATGTAATCCCAGTTGAGACCGTGACCGGATCTCTCATAAGTTGTAACGAAATTGGGCAGAGAAAATGTGTAGGAACATCAATCTCCTCCATTTTATTAGAACTATCAAAATTTACAAAGAAAGAGAAAAATAAAGTAAAAGACAAAGAAGAAAAAGCAAAAAGTTGGACTCACTTGAATGAATCGCTTTATATATCAAATCCTGTTAGAAATAGTTGATCTGAGATTGGGTTGTGATGAAGTTAGTGTTGAAAAATGGCTTTTAGCAAAATCACATGGGGTAGAAGTGATAATGGAGAAAGGTTTAGGGACTTATATGTAATAGGCCAAAATGAGTTAGTTTGTCCCACATTGAAAAGGAATGAAAAGTGGGAAACTTTTGGGGCCTATATATAAGGACCTAAATCAATGTTAATTGTATCCCAAGTTGTAATTCCATTATACTTCTTTTGTTTAGGGTTCTTTCTTTAAGGACCCTTTAGTTTGTAAGTTTTGTTGTATCTCCCTTTTGTTTTGGGTATTTGTTGTATTGCCCAAATATTTGTAATATTGTTTGGAGATAGTGGAGCTTCCGTTTGCAGCGCCCGAGGACGTAGGTTTTAATACCGAACCTCGTTAATTCCTGGTATTCTTTATTTTTGCATTTAATTTTGGCAATTTATTTATGCTTTACTACTTGTATTATTATATTCAATAAGCTAGCATAGAGTTTATGTTTCCGTTGCATAACAGTTAGTGGGGGAGAGATAGGGCAGGTTTTTTATTATACGTGGGGTGAGTTGTGATGCAAGTTGCCGTTTGAAACGATAAAGTCAACACACGGAAATTTAGAAGTGAATTAATTAGGAAGTTTTCCAAGATTTTGGAAGTAGAAAAGATGAGAAATGAATGACTTTGAAATTAATGCATGAATGGACCAAACGTCGGTGTTGCAAAGCACGCTGCCTTCTGACTTGCTCTTTCTATAATATTAAAAAGTGCTTTTAATAGTAATTAATTACAAACCTTATTATTTTTTAATTATGATTACCGTTACAAGCTTTTTTAAAATCGTTAACTGCCTTCTTCAGAATTCCATAAAACAAAATTAAATTAATTTATAACATACATTTACTTCTAGTTCTGTCTAAAATGTGATGTCGCGTGGCTGGTGCCGACAGCCTCTCTGGGATTCCATGTTTCTTCCACGCGTTTCAAGGATGCTGCTTCAAAATTCTAGTTTAAATTTAACTGAATAGAAGACTTATTAATTAAATCGATTAACAAATTAATTGGAGAAAATTAAGGGAGTTTCTGGCTATCTTAAATCTTGATTATTAATTAGTTCTTGAAGATTTCACACTGCCGAAATAACTGACCAACTGCATCACAGGCCTTAATATTAGTAATAACTTCATATAATTGAATTATAAAACTTATTGTTGTTATAAATCTCCCACCTTGCTTCCACTTTGCCATGAATAACTTCTGAGATGTATACAAACTGTCATTGCCATATCTTATCATCAAAGCCCTTTCAACATAAATATTATAATGAAATAAATTTAATATTACAAATTATATTAACAGAAAAGTAAGATAATTAGATTTAATTATATCATGATTGGTAGTTTCTGAATAAATGTTTAAATAATTATATTCTCATTGAGTAATTAATATCGTAACCTTCAATTAACACTGTGATAATTATTTAGAAAATTAGAGAAAGAAAAGGGATTAGATGATGCATGTATGAATTATATAGTAAGAATTCATGTATAGTGGATGAGATGTAGAAGCAAAGCAAGCAACACGTTAAAGCATGTGCTGGCAGTCAATCAATTAATGGCCATGGCTTGAGTTGTCTTGGAATTTAATTATATATGCCACGTTATATATAATTGGAATTCAATCACTATTTATTTTGTTAATTGTATGTTTCTGACTTGTTCATATATTATTTTTGCATACTTGATTACTTCATTTTTAATTACTCATCTCCTCACCTAGCTAATGTCAGAGGCATCGTTTTGCATTTTTCAAACTTTGATCAAGGCTTGCACGTTAATGCATCTAAAATATATATGAATAAATATAGGTTGACTTTCTCACATTACACATTCAGCAATGAAGTAGTTAGGTTGATTTCCAACCCTTTTTTTCTCTCTGAAGATAAGATTGATTAATAATAATAAATTTCAAGTTCAGTTTCTGGTTTACTAAATTTATGTGATTTAGTTCATAAAAAGCTATATACGTATGAAGTAAATGAAATAATGAATTTTATCTTAACATTCTATAATCTATAAATAACACAAATTTGTAACTAAATTAGATTTGAGAATTTTCTTATAGTAGTGACTTGTTATAAATAATAATACAAAATAAATTGAAATGATGAAATTTGTTACGAATAACATAAAATATAATACAACAATGAATGATAGGCTTGTAAAATCGAATTTAACGCTAATGAATTAGAAAATTCACATAAACCTAAAAGATTGGTCTGAAGATCAATGAAGTTTGCTCATTTTCTTGAGTTATTAAATTCAAACTTTAGAGTTACTTACCACAATAACATTGTAGTTTACCTGATCATTTAGACTTGTAAGGTGTTCAATAGACCCTGATGATTAATTGATGTGTACGAAAAATAAAACAAACAAAATAAAAAAAAAAAAAAAAAAAAAACTAGAAAATTCACATTATGAATTATACACTTGATTTTTTACTATTATGTTCAATATTCACAGATATATTATCTAATCAAGTACTAGTCTAACGTTTAATTCACTTTATAAATCATATGTGTGTGTGTGTGTGTGTGTGTGTGTGTGTGAGAGAGAGAGAGAGATTTTGTTTCTAAATTAATTGCCGGTTTATGTTGTTTTTAATACCAACCCGGTAGTGGAGTCCAACCCCGAGTTGGGATTTTAACTGATCCAATTCACCGGATTTGTAAGGCCAAAATGAGTCAGACCATCTATTTGTGTGCTACTGAAGGATGTGCAAGTAGCACCAATTATTTGAGTAATAGAGTCCAGCACAATAAATCAGAGTCTCCATCAATCACGTACAGATAACCTTATGATCCTCATCAATTTGCAAGTTGCAACTCCATTTAATTTGAAAACTAGTTTACGATAAAATAGAGAATGTTTACTATTTAGAAATTTAAGAAATATCATAAAACAATTAAAAAAAAAGAAAATCACACAAATTCCCTAATCAAGACGTCATATATATATCCCAACAAATCAAATATTTTCAAGAACGCATCAAGCTTTAAAGGTTTAGTCATTATATCTACAAATTGCTCTTACGTATGACAATGAACCATCTTTACAATTCCATCTTTTGTGAGCTCACGAAGGAAATGAAAATGAACATCAATGTGTTTGTAGCGACCATGCATCACTAGATTCTTAGAAAGCTTGATTGCTAAACTGTTGTAGAATCATGTTGAGCATGGTTGAGACCTTCCAATATCCTTCTTAGCCACAATACTTGATAGGCACATGAAGTTGCAATAATGAACTCAGCTTCAGTAGTGGACAAGGTGACTACATGTTGTTTCTTCGAGGACCAAGACATTGCTCCTGAGGTCAACATAAACACATAACTTGAAGTGTTTTTCCTATCGTCTAAATCCCCAACATAATCACTATCCATGTAGGTAATCAGTTCCTCACTTCTTTCTTGTAGAACACACCAAAATCAATGGTACCCTTCAAGTACCTTAGTATCCTCTTTGCTGCTTGCAAATAAAGTTTAGTAGGGCAGTCCATGAATCCGCTAATGAGACTCACCACAAACATAACATCTAGTCGATTGGCAGTCAAATACATAAGACTTCCCACAATTTGCTTATAGAAAGTACTGTCTATCCTCACTCCATCTCCATTTTTCGTAAGCTTGAATCCAAGAACCATAGGCTTGTGAACTAGATTGCACTTGTCCATGCTGAACCTCTCCAACACTTCCTGTGCACATTTCTTCTGACTAATGAAGATGTCATATGATCTTTGCATCACCTCAATGCGAAGAAAGTATCTCATTTTTCCAAGATCAATCATATCAAACTCAAGCATCACGGATTTCTTATACTCAACAAACATAAGCTCATCATTCCTAGTAAATTTATGATCATCCACATAGAGACACACAATCAAGATCTTACCTCCTTTTCCAGTCTTGATGAACAAAGTATGTTCATAGCGGCATTCTCAAATCCTTCTTTCGTAAAATAGGACTCTATACGACTATACCAAGCTTGTTTAAGTCCATACAAAACCTTTTTCAGTTTATACACCTTCTGCTAATTGCCTTTCTGTTCATAACAAGGAGGCTATTCAACAAAGACTTCTTCACTTAGTTCACCATGCAAGAAGGCTAACTTTACATCTAATTGATAGATTGTCCATTCCTTTAGAGTTGCAACATAATTCACTACTCGAATTGTATATAACTGAGTTACAGGTGCAAATTAAAACCTCAGTATATTCCACCCCATGTTCTTGAGTGTATCCCTTTTCTACCAACCGGGCCTTGTACTTATCCACTTCTCCATTCTCATTGAGCTTTGTGATGATGTAAGTGATAATCTGCTGGAAATGGGACAACCTTTCTGCTGAATATTCAAATATGTTTTGGAGCCAAAGTTGTAGCTCAAGTTTATTTTGTTAAATTTGCGATGGTTGTGGAGCAGATATTTAGCCATTTAAATGCAGATTTTGTGTCTTGTTTAGTTGAGACTTAGACTTGGTTAGGTGCTTGTTTTCTGCTAAAGTTGATTTGTAATAAGTTTATTATATTGCAGTAGGTAATACAGGCACATAAAAGTGTATAAATGACTCTGTTTCATGAATGAAAAATATAGACTGAAAAGTGCCTTTTTGCCGTCTCTCTCATTGCAAAAACATTCATCCTTTATTTGAACTTCTCTTTCAAGAACCAACACTTTGTCTTGTAAACCAATTTTACCCTAACCTTCTTTGCTTCAAGGGTAAATCTTTCAAATCCCATGTATCATTCCTTATGGCTTCTATCTCTGCATCAGTGCTTTTCTCATTTTGTATTTTTCACATCATTGCCAAATGAGAGTGACACTGCTACCAATTGTGTTGTCGGTTCCAAGGCATTTAGTTTTGTATATATATGTTAATATATATTTGTATATACATTTTTATCTTATCAAAGAAGAAAATGTTCTTATTTCACATGTGGTTTATTCTTCAATATATTATATATATATATATATAATATATATCCCTGGCTCTATACCAGAGGGAACACAGGATCGTTGCACACAAAGAGGAGATATGCAGAGATTAAATAAAACTTAATAAACTTAAAATTTAATAAACAATAATTTAAATAATCTTACAACTTAATAAGACAAAGGCGGAAGAGTCGCACTAATCATATTAAGAAGTAAGTAACACTTAGTAGTAACAGCGGCAATACCGCACTGGACCAGATTAAGTGATGAACAAAAATTTAAAGAAACAAAGAACATAAATAAAAACTAAATAAACATTAAAACCAAACATGATGAATGATGAAGAGATTAATAAAAGAACTAGAACTTGAAAGATTAAAAGAGAAATAGAATAATCAAAGAACTTGAAAGATAACACTTGAATGATTATTGAAAGAAATTGAACTTACAATGAAAGCTTTCTTTTGGAGAGCTTTGGGAAATTTACACAAAAGAGAGTGAAAGAGAAAGTCTAGAATTGGCTTGGTAAAGCTTGGTTCACATTGCACGAATCCTCCTAATTATAGAAACCTTATCTCACTATGCATCACATGAATACCATTGAGTGAATATTTTAAATTTTTTTTTTCAAGAGCATTAAATGTCTCTTTTGCAGGGAATCTCTGACTCTTCAATATTATGCCAGATATTCTCTAAAGCTGATGTCGGTTTTTTGGCCAGTCTTGTTTTGAGAGAACGGCAATTTCAAACTGTTGGAATAAGTCAGGTGATTCCATAACAGTCATCTTCATTGCTCTGGGCGAGATTGACGAGGCACTAGAGCTTCGGTAAGATTCTTCCATTTCTTCTTTGCTTCCTCTTCTTCATCGGGAGTTGTGAAAGAATAGTCTTGAGGTGGTCTTTAAGTTCTTGTTTTGTCTTAGCTCCTGCTAAGGATACTGATGCCACAGTCTTTTTCTGTAAAAAATTGGCAATTCAGGGGTATGCTGAGTTGATGAGGTGAACGAGAGACAAAGTTGAATTTTTCTTTGGACACGTGGGATGCATCAAATTTATCCCACACTTGACTTTAAATTTCTGGATCAAATTAGGGAGATTGCTAATTTTGGAAAATTTCATATTCCCATTGTAAAATCCACGAGAGGTGGAACTTTGCTGGAAAGAAGTGATGGAGGGAAGTTTGAATCTGCTTCGAACTTTGAATTTGAGCTTGAACTCATGAATCCTTCATGGACAGTTGGGGGTAGGATTTCGGGAATTAATCCAAAATGATCCCACCATTGAAAACCAATTGGGAAATTTGAATAAAGTGTTCCTTTTGAAGTAAATCATCAGGAGTGCCTGTGATGACTATTTGGAGAAAGAGTGATCTGTTCCAAGCCCTTTGATGTCCTAGTAATTATATCCAGGGGGGTCAAAATTTTGGGAAATTTTTTTGAATTGGTTTGGGTTGGATCCAATAAGAAGGACTAAGGATTTTCATAATATGAAGGTTGAATAAGTGATAAATCTAGTTGGTTTTATCCTCAGTGTTTAAACTCACAAGAGTCAAAATCAACAAGAAGAAATTCATAAAATTTTTGAGTTTTCCTTAAATTCAGGGATAAAATGAAAATTTTTTGGAAATTTGTTGAACTAATTGTTTAGGGTTTTCAAAATCATATCCTTCTTCGAAAACCAAAAGATTGTTGCAATTCCTTTTTGAATATATTTTGTCTTGGTTTAGGCTTTTAATGGTGTGCTACAGGAACAAGTTATTTGTTTTTTGAAAGAGCAATTTGAGCTGCCTTTTGCAATGTGCTTAGTGAAAATTTTTACATTGGGAAAATTCTTGGGAATTTTTCTGAAGAATTTGAGGTTCTTTAAATTTCAAAATCTATTTTTGGTAAATTTGGTGGTAACCCAATCATAGCTAAGGTTGTTCTGGACTTTGCTGAAAGGCTGATCCAATTCGGATTTGCTTTGTATTTGTTGGGCTCTGAGAAGAGTTTGTTGAGGCTATGCCTTTTCCTTTTGATTGTTGGGCCCTTTCTTGGGCTTCTTCTTTTATCAAGAGTGCATACCATGATTTGGTGTTTGTGGGCTTTTGGGCATAAGACGCTTTGATTGTTTTTAGTGATTGGAGGGTTGGTCTTTTGGGAGGTATGATGGTTATTCCCCTGAAGGAATTCCCTGGTGAGGAAGTCAGGTAGGGAATTAGCTTCTCCTTTGATGTATTCAATGTCAAAATCAAACACACATAAAATTGCTGCCATCTTGCAAAAATTTGTTTTGATGCAATATTTTGAACACCTTTTGTAAAACATGGTTAGCAGTTTGCAATTAATACGAAGTAAAAAGTTTGATTGAGTAAATCACTTTGAAATTTGGAAATGCATAAGACAATGGAAAAATCTCTTTTTTGATAGGAGTATTTTTGTTGAGTTTCATTCCAAAATTTGGAAGTAAATTGGATAACTGTTCTTTGTATCTTGTACTTGTTTGAGAATACCTCCCTACCCTAAATTTGAGGATCTATTTCAACTATTTTGAAGGCTAATGGGTCTGCTAAATGCAAACATGGTAAATAGGTGATTTGGGCTGTTCTATCGGTTGTATTAGTGTGGTGGTTTGTCCATGGTGTTGGATTCTTCCTCAACCTTTCATATAAAGGTTTGCAAATTTGTAAGTTTAGGATAAAAGTCCATTACATAATTAAGACTTCCTAAGAATCTTTGTAATGAGTTTTATCAGTGATGACATAGAGGAATTTTTACCAAATTCAATGGATTTTGAATAGGTATAATTGTACCATTGTAGATTATTGTCCTAAAAATCGGATCCTTGTCTGGAAAAGGTTTATTTTGTTTTTGAAACAACAAACCATTTGTTTTGACAATATGAATAAAAGTTTTAAATGTTTAAAGTGTTGATGTATACTAGATGAAATATAAGAACATCATCGATATAGACAATAGGAATTGAGAATATGGATTGAATATTTCATTATTATTCTTGAAATTCTGATGGGGCATTTTTTTAACCCAAAGGGCATTAATTCCATTCATATTGACCAAATGGTACAGTAAATGTGGTTTTATACCTATCTTCTTGTTAATTTGGATTTGCCAAAATCCAGATTTCATGTCGAATTTGGAAAAGATTCTGAATGGATAGTTTTTGTAATAAATCTTTTTTGTTTGGGATTGGATATCTTATCCATCTTAAGGTGTATAAAGAGGTTTATAATTTATGACAAGTCGTGAACTCCTTTTCAAGTTCAGCATTTTTGAACATAGAAGGCCGAGAAACCCAAGGAGACTTGCTTTTCCTAATTAGTTTTTTTTCTGTAGAAGATCATCGTTTCCTTTTTACAATGTTCTTCTAATTCTTTATGCATTTGTATTGGTCTGGCTTTTGTAGGTATTTCTTTCATCAAAATTTTTCATAAGTCAGACTGACCATATGTTTTTTTTTATCCCAAAAGGATTAGGTAGGTCAGAGCAAATTTGAGTTTCAATAGTTTTTTTTATTTGTTTATCTTTGTGCGAATATCATTTGTTGAAGTTGGGATTTGATTCTTTAGTTTTAACTTCTCTTAGAGGAAGTATATATGTTTTTGTTTATGTAGGATAAGGTGATTAATTTCGTTCTTTGAAGTGAGTATTCTTGGAGGACATTAAGGTTTCTTTGGATGGGTTTGTGTATAAATTTGAGAGAAGAACTTCCCCCATTATTTTTGGATATCCACAAAAATAATGGGGGAAGTTCTATCTTCAAATTTATACACAAACCCATCCAAAGAAACCTTAATATCCTCCAAGAATTCAATATCAAAGAACGAAATTAATCACCTTATCCTACATAAACAAAAACATATATACTTCCTCCTAAGAAGAAGTTAAAACTAAAAGAATCAAATCAACAAATACAAAAAACTATTGAAACTCAAATTTGCTCTGACCGACCTAATGCCTTTGGGATAGAAAAAAAACATATGGTCAGTTTGACTTATGAAAAAGATTTTGATGAAAAAGAAAACTACAAAAGTCAGACCAATACAAATGCATAAAGAATTAGAAGAACATTGTAAAAAGGAAATCGATGATCTTCTACAGAAAAAAAACTAATTAGGAAAAGCAAGTCTCTTGGGGTTGCTCGGCCTTCTATGTTTAGAAAAATGCTAAACTTGAAAGAGGAGTCCAAGACTTGTCATAAATTATAACCTTTATATAGCCTTAAGATGGATAAGATATCCAATCTCAAACAAAAAGTTTTATTACAAAAACTATCCAATTCAAGAATCTTTTCCAAATTCGAATGAAATCTGGATTTTGGCAATCCAAATTAAACCAGAAGAAGGTATAAAACGCATTTACTGTACCATTTGGTCAATATGAATGGAATCTATGCCCTTGGGTTAAAAAATGCCCCATCAGAATTCCAAAGAATAATGAATGAAATATTCAATCCATACTCTCAATTCCTTATTGTCTATATCGATGATGTTCATATTTTCATCTAGTATACATCAACACTTTAAACATTTAAAAACATTTATTCATATTGTCAAAACAAATGGTTTAGTTGTTTCAAAAACAAAAATAAACCTTTTCCAGACAAGGATCCGATTTTTAGGACAAATAATCTACAATGGTACAATTATACCTATTCAAAAATCCATTGAATTTGGTAAAAAATTCCCTAATGTCATCACTGATAAAACTCAGTTACAAAGATTCTTAGGAAGTCTTAATTATGTAATGGACTTTTATCCTAAACTTAGACAAATTTGCAAACCTTTATATGAAAGGTTGAAGAAGAATCCAGCACCATGAACAAACCAACACACTTATACAATCCGACAGATTATAGCCCAAATCACTCATTTACCATGTTTGCATTTAGCAGACCCATTAGCCTTCAAAATAGTTGAAACAGATGCCTCAAATTTAGGGTATGGAGGTATTCTCAAACAAGTACAAGATAACAAAGAAAAAGTTATCCAATTTACTTCCAAATTTTGGAATGAAACTCAACAAAAATACTCCATTATCAAAAAAGAGATTTTATCCATTGTCTTATGCATTTCCAAATTTCAAAGTGATTTACTCAATCAAAACTTTTTTACTTCGTATTGATTGTCAAACTACTAACCATGTTTTACAAAAGGATGTTCAAAATATTGCATCAAAACAAATTTTTGCAAGATGGAAAGCAATTTTATGTGTGTTTGATTTTGACATTGAATAAATCAAAGGAGAAGCTAATTCCCTGCCTGACTTCCTCACCGGGGAATTCCTTCAGGGGAGATAACCATCATGCCTCCCAAAAAGATCAACCCTCCAATCACTAAAAAACAATCAAAGGCTTCTTATGCCCAAAAGCCCACAAACACCAAATCATGGTATGCACTCGTATGTAAAGAAGAAGCCCAAGAAAGGGCCCAACAATCAAAAGGAAAAGGCATAGCCTCAACAAACTCTTCTCAGAGCCCAACAAATACAAAGCAAATCCAGAATTGGATCAGCTCTTTTCAGCAAAGTCCAGAAGCAGCCTTAGCTATGATTGGGTTAACACCAAATTTACCAAAAAATGAGATTTTGAAATTTAAAGAACCTCAAACTCTTCAGAAAAATTCCCAAGAATTTTCCCAATGTGAAAAATTTTCACTAAGCACATTGTAAAAGGCAGCTCAAATTGCTCTTTTAAAAAACAAATAACTTGTTCCTGCAGCTACACCATTAAAAGCCCTTAAACCAGGACAAAAATATATTCAAAACGGAATTGCAACTAATCTTTTGGTTTTCAAAGAAGGATATGATTTTGAAAACCCTAAACAATTAGTTCAACAAATGTTTCCAAAAAATTTTCATTTTATCCCTGAAGATTTAAGGAAAACTCAAAAATTTTACAAATTTCTTTTTGTTGATTCTGACTCTTGTGAGTTTAAACACTATGAGGATAAAAACCAACCGGGATTTATCACTCATTCAACCTTTCATATTATGAAAATCTTTAGTCCTTCTTATTGGGGATCCAACCCAAACCAATTCAAAAAAATTTCCCAAAATTTTGACCCGCCTGGATATAATTACTAGGACTATCAAAGGGTCTGGAACGGATCACTCTTTCTCCAAAATAGTCATCACAGGCACTCTTGGATGATTTACTTCAAAAGGAATACTTTATTCAATTTTCCCAATTGGTTTTTCCAATGTGGGATCATTTTGGATTAATTCCCGAAATCCTACCCCTAACTGTCCATGAAGGATTCAATGAGTTCAAGCTCAAGTTCAAAGTTTCTGAAGCAGATTCAAACTTCCCTCCATCACTTCATTTCTCAGCAAAGTTCCACCTCTCGTGGATTTTACAATGGGAATATGTAATTGTCCAAAATATTAGCAATCTCCTTAATTTGATCCAGAAATTTAAAGTCAAGTGGTGGGATAAATTTGATGCATCCCACGTGTCCAAAGAAAAAATTCAACTTTGGCTCTCAAGTTCACCTCATCAAACTCAGGCAATTACCCTTGAAATTGCCAATTTTTTACAGAAAAAGACTGTGGCATCAGTATCCTTAGCAGGAGCCAAGACAAAACAAGAACTTAAAGACCACCTTAAGACTATTCTTTCACAACTCCAAGATGAAGAAGAGGAAGCAGAAGAAGAAGATGGAGAAGAATCTTACCGAAGCTCTAGTGCATCAATCTTGCCCAAAGCAATGAAGATAACTGTTATGGAATCATCTAACTTATTCTAAACAGTTTGAAATTACTGCTTCTCTAAAAAACAAGACTGGCCAAAAAACTGACATCAGCTTCAGAGAATATCTGCCATAATATTGAAGAGTTAGAGATTCCCTGCAAAAGAGACATTTAATGCTCTTAAAAATAAATAAATAAATAAATAAATTATTCACTCAATAGTATTCATGTGATGCTATAGTGAGATAAGGTTTCTATAAATTAGGAGGATTCGTGCAATGTGAACCAAGCTTTACCAAGCCAATTCTAAAACTTTCTCTTTCACTCTCTTTTGATGTAAACTTCCCAAAGCTCTCCAAAAAGAAAGCTTTCATTGTAAGTTCAATTTCTTTCAATAATCATTCAATGTTTAATCTTTCAAGTTCTTTCATTATTCTCTTTTAATCTTTCAAGTTCTAGTTCTTTTATTAATCTCTTTATCATTCATCATGTTTGGTTTTAATGTTTATTTAAGTTTTTATTTTTGTTCTTTGTTTCTTTAAATTTTTGTTCATCACTTAATCTGGTTCCAGTGCGGCACTGCCGTTGTTAACTAGTTAAGTGTTAATCTCACTTCTTAATATGATTTTAGTGCGGCTCTGCCGCCATTGTCTTATTAAGTTGTAAGATTATTTAAATTAATGTTTATTTAAATTTTAAGTTTATTTAAGTTTTATTTAATCTCTGCATATCTCCTCTTTGTATGCAACGATCCTGCGTTCCCTTTGGTATTACATACATACATACATATATACATATATATATATATAATGTATTACATGTGAAATATGTATATTATGTATTACATGTGAAATGTCCGGATGATACAAATCTTCAGAAGATCAAAATCATCAAAGTATTCCCCACATAGGTAATATTAATTGGGCAATAATATTACATGGTAGGCATGTTGAATGCCTCCGTAGAATATCATGTGATGGTGTTAATGTGGGTGATTATAAAAGTTATATCACTAGGGAGTTAGCATGGACAAGCAGTTAGTGAATTTTTTATCGAATATGACTATTTATTATGAATCACATGGACATTTAAAATGTAGTCAATGATTCATCACAAGATCGTACAAGTGTATTATTAATCCTTAGACTTGAGATATCAAGGTTGGATTCTACATAAACGCATATGGTTCATATGGTGTATAAACATGAGGCTAATCATGTCATGTGTTAATAAGCCGATTTAGTCATGTGTTAATAAGCCGATTTAGCCATGTGTTGTTTATGTGTGAGGACAAGTGATAGTCAAGATGGGATCCGTTGACTTGGTATAGATTGATATCAAGTTCTTAGGCAAATGTCAAGATACATTGGAAAAGGGAAATCTCTGGCCGGGATATATAAAATGTTACCTAAAAGGTTGTTTCATAGTGACATGTTTCATATGTATTGATTGTCAATTAGATATAAAATTAAGATGAGGATTTTGACATACCATGAATCCATTGTTAATTGGGATTAGACAACGGAAGGATTTGATTATACAGCGTGTATGATTATAAAAGGGTTCATTGGAGTATATCTTCATTGTGACTTAAGGGTTATAGAGCATTGCTAGATGCTTACCATAATCGGTGGGAGTTTTATTCATAAAGAGTTATGACAAAACATATCAGAATAGACTATGATATTGGGCCCACGGCTAGGCCACAGTGAACCTAAGAGGTCACACATAAAAACTAAGGAGAATGGAGAAATAGCTAAAGAGAGTTGATCATCCAAGGTTGGCTAGCACCTACCAAGGGTAATAAAGTTATTTATATTATTATCATTGAATTAGATTCAATGGAGGATGATATTAGTTATTATGAATAATTTAAGAGTTAAATTGCTAATTGGAATTAAATGGAATTCCAATTCATAATTAATCATTTTATTTATATTAAATTGAATTTAACAATGGATTGTAATTGTAAACATATGAACAATTTAAGGGTTAAATTGTTATGTAAACAATTTAAGAGTTAAATTGTTAATTGTGATTAAATGTTAATCCAATGTTATTATTTAAAGAAGTTTAACAACTTCATAATAATCATGGAATTATTTACAACTCCAAAAACAATTATGGAATTGTTTAAGGAAGTCCAAAACAATTATTGAATTGTTTACAAGGCTAGATATATAAAGAAAATGATATATCAATTTTTGAGATAGAGATAAAAAATTCCTAAGAACCCTAAATGTCTCTCTTGACCTAATTCTTCTTTTACCTTAGTGTGGATACTCTTTTGTTTAATTTCTCTTGAAATTAAAAGTCTCCAAGATTACTAAGGACTTAAGGTGGTTTTCATTTTGATTGAATTTTTTTGCAAAATATGAACATACATGTTACAGTATCACATGCATCATTCTCCATGCATTCTATCTTTTATTTTCTTCATTTGACTCATCTGAATCCTCACCCTCCTTATTTTCTGTTATATTGTCATGGTGATTAGCTTTGATGTTTCCTTTGTTTCCTCTATTGGTATCAACTAGGACTACTTCTTTGTCACTTTCTCCTGAGTCCAAATAAGCTATAATGGCGTCTTCATGACTCTTGTTCCAATCCCAACTGTTTTCTTCTTCAAACTTCATATCTATGCTTACTATTATCTTCTAAGAGACTAGATCATACAATTTATGTGCCTTTGACTTCTCACAAACTTTGAGTAGAATACATCTCACACTCTTGTCATCAAGCTTAGTCCTCTTACTATTAGGAATATGAACATATGATATGTAGCCAAACACCCTGAAGTTTCGTGCCCACTTTTTTGGCCAAGCTAATTCTAGCGAGCATAACATCATATTCGGCCTTGTTGTTGGAGGCGTTGAACCCGAAACTTACTACCGCTCGGGTGTGCTCTCCTTTTGGGCTTTCGAGAAAGAGTTTGGTTCTCATTCCTTTCTTGTTTGACGAGCCATCCATGTACATGTTCCATGTTAGCATGCCTTGCAACTCTTGACTTATCGAGGTGTTAGCATTGTGGTTGCCTGCCTCCTGTATTACTTTCTTCTCCTCAGATTTATACAAGAATTCTAAGATGAAGTCTGCCAGAGCTTGATCCTTGATGGCTAATCGTGGGATATAGTGGAGGTTAAATTGACTTAGCTCCATCGCCCACTGAATCATCCTTCTCGAAGAGTTTGACTTTTGTAGAACCTTGCGAAGAGGGTAATTCGTTAGAACATCGACCGTGTGGGTTTGGAAGTAGGGTTGTAACTTCCTTGATGTGATTAGTACGGCTAGGGCTAGCTTTTCCATCTCAGGGTAGCACGTTTCTGCATCTAGCAAGTGCTTACTTATATAGTGATTGGCCACTGTATTTTCTCTTCCTTGCGGACTAACGCCGCACTGATTGTGTGCAATAATACAGATAAATACAAGAGAAGAATCTCCATTGGTATGGGTTTGGACAATAGAGAAGTTGACCAAGATGCTTCTTTAGTTCTTGGAAGGCTCGCTTGCACTTGTCGGGCCATTTAAACTTTTTGTTGCTTTTCAAAACTTTGAAAAATGGTAGGCATTTGTCCGTTGTTCAGGAAACAAATAGGTTTAAGGCCGCTATCGAGCCAGTTAAGCTTTGCACTTGCTTCAGTTTTGCTGGGCTCTTCATGTTTAGCAACGCTTGGATTTTTCTAGGGTTCGTCTCTACCCCTCACTGGTTCACCATAAATCACAGGAATTTTCCTGAGTTTACTTCGAACGTGCAGTTGAGGGGATTTAACTTCATTTGGTATTTTTGGAGAATACCAAACATTTCTCTGAGGTGCTTTATGTGGAAGTCGACGATTTTTTATGATTTTTTAGTTTACCAATATGTCATCAACATATACCTCTATGGTTTTTCCGATAAGTTCCACAAACATTTTGTTGAACAGACATTGGTAGGTCGCTACTACATTCTTTAGACCAAACGACATGGCTTTGTAACAATAGATTCCTTGGTCAATGATGAAAGAGGTATTTTCCTCGTCAAGTACATACATCAGGATTTGATTGTACCCTGAATATGTGTCCATGAAACCAAGCAAGATGTGTACGACTGTTGCGTCCACCAATTGATCTATCTGTGGCAATGAGAAGTTGTCCTTTGGGCAAGCTTTATTGAGGTTGGTGAAGTCAACGTAAGTTTGTTATTTTCCATTTGACTTTTTGATGAGGATCGGGTTGGCGAGCCAATTAGGGTATTTTACCTCCCTGACGAAGTCATTATAGAGGAGTCTATCGACTTCTTCTTTAAGTACTCATGATCATTCGGTGTCCATTGGTCTCTGCTTTTGGCAGATGGCTTGAGCTTCAAGATTGATGTTTAGCTTGTGGCACATAACTTCAGTGTTGATGCCCACTATGTTAGCTTGGATCCGAGCGAAGAAATCTAGGTTATTCTTCAAGAACTCGATCAATCACTGCAACAATTCTTCACCAACCTTTTTTCCAATCTTGAGGAATCAAGTCAGATCCTACTCATGGATAGGGATTTCAAGTAACTCCTCCACTGGGCCTATAGGCTGGTCTTCCCTATGGACGCAATGATCGATGGTATCGTCGAGCGATCTCGACTGCGGCTCGTTCTTTGCAATTACCATGGTTGATGATTACTTTTCCTTTTAGCCCATAGCGATTGTCTTATTATAACATTCTTTGGAGTCAGCCTGCGAACTTTGAATAATGTTGATTCTTGTTGCGGTGGAGAACTTCATGGCTTGGCAATTAATTGAGGTGACGACTCTTAATTCCTTAAGGAGCAACCTTCCCAATATTGCGTTGCATGCCGATGGGCTATCTATTATTAGGAAGTCTGCCATTAGTTACGTGGTATGTTGTTCCTTACCCATGGTAACATGCAATGTTACTATTCCTCTAGGATGATATGGTCATCGATGAACCCATAAAGTGGTGCTGACGACGGTCTTAAGTCCCGCTCTCTGAACCCCATTTGATAGAAAGCTTCGAGGTAGATGAGCTTGACCGTGTTTCTGTCGTCCACTATTACTTAGAAAACATTATTGTTTCCAATCCATGCCTTGAGGACTATCGCATCGCAATGGGGGTGTTGAACCATCTCGGCCTCTTCTTCTGTAAAGCTTATTATATGACTGTCCACCTTTGATCACTTTATGGACTCATTTTCGAGATTGAGGATCTGTGGCACAATATTGGTTCTTGCATCCCAAGCGTATCAAACACTAACACGGTTTGAATCTCCAACTACTTTTGGTCCTTCATAGATACTTCTAACTTGATTAATTTGGGTGTGGTAGGCCAGTTGAGATGGCTCGTGTCAATCGTCGCGATCGATTTTCTTCTTGCTGACATATTCCTTTGGATGGCCTCGTCTGATGAGTTCTTCGATAACATCTTTCAAAGCTCAACACTTGTCTGTTTCATGGCCAATGTCTTTGCGGAAGGGACAATACTTGTTTGCATTCCTTCTTATTCTTTGGTCTACTTTCAACTTCTTTGGCCTAGATAAGCATCTCATCTTGCTTGATACCGTAAATATTTTGGCGAGCGAGACTACCAAGAGGATGTATCCATTAAAGTGGGGGTGTGGTTCTTGTTCCCTCTGGGTTTTGGGCTATGATTTTTTGGAAAATAACGTCTGTCCCTGTTTCTTTGATCTTGGACGAATTTGTTCTTGTCTTTTGGATCCTCATTGTCTCACCGAGGAGGGGTGTTGGTCGATGCTCCAGAGTTTAGAGCATCTATTGAGTTTAATACTCGCTGGTATTTGGCAGCCATTTGGAAGAACAAGGCTAGACTTACATGGTCTTTGGCTTGAAAGTCCTTCCAAAGATCGGTTTGTGGCCTTATGTTAGTGATAAGGAGTATTCGAATCGACTCTTCTAGTGCATCTGCTACCTTGCTTTGCTCGTTTTGGAACCTTGTAAGGAACAGGGTTAAGGTTTCACCTTTCTCTTGTCGAATGTTACTCAAGTAACTTAAAGGCATGGCGATCTGCCTTCTTACTTGGAATTTTTGCATGTAGAACACTGTAAACTGTCTCAATAAGTGAACTAAGTTTGCTGGTAAGCGTTTGTACCATCTTTTCGTGTCATCGACCAAGGTGACTGTGAAGCAATGGCACTTTGCGTGCTCTAAGACTAATGTAATTCCATTAGGTCATTGAAGGCGTCAAGGTGGTCTCGAGGGTCACATTTACTGTTAAACTTTGCATCTGGTGCTTTGATATTTTGAGGTAGGGGAGTGTTTCGCATTTCTTTAGAAAATTGAGAGTTGACAATTTTTTACGACGGGTCATCTCATTGATTTCTTAGATTGTCGGGCATTCTCTACACCTAGTTCAACTGATCGTCGACCCATGGGTTTTGCACTTGTATTCATGCGTCTACTGTTCGTCAGACGATTTTGACCCTCTATTGGTTGGGCGCCTGGATAAATGAGCCTATCATGCGCACTTATACAGGTTGATGAACTGTAGCTACTAAGGCGGTAAGTGTTATTGTCGTCTTGGTCGTTTTCTCTGCGGCGGGTGTTTGCACTAACTTATGGAACTTGACCGTTGTCTAGGTGAACAACTTCATGGCAATCCGCTAGTCTCGAGTTTGGCTCCTTCCCCGACCACTTGTTAGGGAAGTTTTGTCCGCGGACGTCGCATTCTCTTACGCCCCTTACAGGTCACGCCTGAGGGTGTTGCACGCTCTCTAGCTTGGATGAGGTGGATTTAGAACCCATAATCTCAAGCTCCCAACTTGTTGACTCTAAGTGTTTGACGGTGGTTGGTTTCTCGGTTGCACATTCCTCACTCCAATCTTATTCTATTACAAGACTTAAATTGCAATGGTTAGCGAATTCAACATGTCTATCATTCGAACGTTATCGGGATTGGAAGCACCTGCTATGAGCGGGTTTTTTGTTTTGATGACTGGGGAGTGTAGGATTGCTGGTGGGTGACCGAACGGAGCTCTTTGTTGGACCTCTTGATGGATGATTTCCTTAAGGCCAGTGGCCTAGCTTATAGAAGTTCTAGTAAAGAACATTGTTTTTGTATGGAGCTTACAACTAATGATAGTGAAAAGGTGTTTCCTCTACACGGAGCGTTCAAGGGGGAGACCCTCCTTTTAGCGTCAAAATGTTGATGCGAAAATTAGTATCAACCAGAGATACCAAGTCGACCTTAAAAAGGGCCAGGTAAAATGTGCGCATGGTTACTGTAACGCCCACTTTGAGGTATGTCATTTATATATGCTTATTGGCCCTTCATATTGTTCGTTTGTCTTTGGTTAAGTTTGTATATTGTGAATAATGCTTGGTTGCCCTAAATTTGGTGAAGGATTGGCGAAATTAGAGAATTATAGACTTTGCTGGGGCGAAGAATAAGCCTCGCTGCGGCGATGTACACTCTGTAATTTTTCGCCAAGGGATGAAGAGCTAGCTGAATTTCTTGGGAAGTTTCTAGAGGATTTTTCCATAGAGGTAAAGTGACCATTCTAGGGGTGTTCAAAAGTGGTTAACCGAATGGTTAACCACTTTTTTGAACTGAACCGGTTTTTCGGTTTGGGAAAATTCCCAAACCAAAACCGAACCTGTTTGGAGGGAAAACTGGTTTTTCGATTAACCGGTTTTGAACCGGTTTTCCCTTTTTTTTATAAAACTTATTTTTTTTAATTTTTTCCCAAATTAAATTGTAAATATAAACAATACATATTCCAAAAAAAATTAAACATTCATACATATCCATTGACCACTACTAACAATACATTAAAAATTGATACAAATAAAAGTCCGAAATGAAATTATTTTTTATTTAATATATAATATATATTTTTATTTTTACTTAATATATATTTGTAAAACCGATTCAAAAAATCAGGTTCTATTAACCGTTTTTTATTTTTTCTCGAACCAGTAACCGAATCGAAAATCTGGTTTTTTGAATTTTTCAAACCGTAACCGAACCATTTTTTCGGTTAACCGGTTTTTTGGTTCGGTTCGGTTTTTGTATTTTTTTGAACACCCCTAGACCATTCTACCCCTAAGTAGTAGGAAAAGTGGGGAGTGAAAAGTAAGAAAATTTCATAGAGAATGCATTGGAAATGGGGGTGTATTTGTAAAGAATTAAAGGGTAAAGATGGAATTTCTAAGAAAGTGTAAGGGCAAAATGGGAAAGAAGGTGTATTTATATGAGATATTAAGGGTTTAGTTTTACAAACCCTCCCATTCTCTACACCCCACACACCACTGCCACTCTCCATTTCTCTCATCTTTTCATCAAATTCCCAAGGAAGATTTAAGGGGTTTTGGTTGGATTTTGATAGAGGTTTGATTCTAAGCATCAAAAGGGTTTGAGAGAAAGAACAAGTCTACCAAAGGGAGAGAGATTCTTGTGGACTTACTCAAGCACAAGGGAAGTAAACCCAACCCAAGCTAAGCTTCAAGTAATCAATTTGTGTAGAGATTTTATATGCATGTATATGCTTATAATTTTGAGATTGATTGATGAGAATGATGTTTTTTATGAGTAGATGGCTTTTGATGAGTAGATTTAAGCCATGAGAAGCGGAGTTGATATTACGATGACCAAGTGTAGTTTGGTTGAATTTAGAAAGAATTTGAGTAGAATATTTGAAGTATGTTTCCTGGCTAGGTTTAACTTTGTTATAGAGGAGTTTTACTCCAAGAATGGATGGTTTAAGAAAGAAGTAGAAATTTACCAAAGCTAGTATTTGGGTATGCATGCATGTTGTTTGATGAAATGCCTAAGAGAAGTGCACGTATGAGTAGAGAAAACCTTACTTTGTGCAACATTACATATTTGCATTACATGTTTGCACTTAGAAAGAATTATAAGCATGAGCCATCCACATGCATATATTTGCATATGTATAAGACTTTAAAGAAAGAATAAAGAATTTTAAGAATAAAGAGAAAGAAAGAAAAGCACTAAGGAAATAAAAGAAAGAAAAGTGCTAAAGAAGATAAAAGAATAGGTTGTTGCGATGGGGAACCCGTGGGTGACAAGAAGACAAAATTCCCACATACATGCCGCCTTAAGTGAGCGGCTTAAAAAGAAGAAGAAGCATTTGTACGGCCTGTAAGAGTGTATGTGGATGAGGGTTGCACCAAGAAGAAGTTCCTACATGCACGCCACCTTAATTGAGTGGCCTAAGCAGAAGAAAGAATTTATACAGTCCGCAAGAGTGCATGTAGATGAGGACTATACTCACTCACATGACCAGGGTTCTGAATCCATGCATTAACCGAGTCTGATCAGCAAAGAATAAGAAAGAATGAGAAAGAATAAGAAAGAAGAAGAAAGAATAAGAACAAGAATAAGAATAAGAATAAGAATAAGAAAGAATGAGAAAGAATGAGAAAGAATGAGAAAGCATGAGCAAGCAAGAAAAGAAAAGAGAGAGCAAGAAAGAAAGGAATAGAAAGAAAGAAACATAGAGAAAGAAAAGAAACAGAATAAGAAAAAGAAAAGAAGAAAAGAAAATGCATTTCTTAGCATTACTGCATGTGCATCTCATCCATGCATGTTACCATGATTTCCATCATGGTTAGTGAGAATAAGAAAAAAAGAAAGAATAGAAAGAATAAAAAAGAATAGAGAGAATTAGAAAGAAAGAACAAAGAAAGTTAGAATGGAAGAACTGTGAGAAGTAGAAACAGTGAAAGAAAAGAGAAAGAACAAGTGAGAATGAAGAAGAAAAAGAATAGAGTAAGGAAAGAACTCACAAGTAAGTTGTGGGGATGTAAGAGCAGATGATTTACTTACTGAGCAATTAGTGCTCACCCCGTTGTTTCTCCTTGTTTTGTAGGAACTAGGTGAGAAGCGGTCGGATGAACATCGAGAAGCGAAAAGGCATGGCATTACTGTCCACCTTTATCAAAGTTCTTGTATATGTTATTTTGCTATGTACAGAATTATATTTTATAAGTAAAGAATTATATGTTAAATTAAGAAAAATTTTGGGCCCATTATTTTTCATATTATATTTACGTATGTTTTTCATAGTATAATTTCCAAGTATACTAGTTAAGAAAGAAGTTATTACAGTTACTGATAACCACTGAGGTCGATAAAATGACATACAGAAGTAATGAACAAAATATATTTTAATAGTAGTCTGATGGTATAAAGACCAAGCCTACATCCACTATTTTTTGTTATTGCTTAGAGGTGTTACAGGGATCAAGAGAGGTTACAAAGGGGAATGTACGCGAGCTAAATGGAGGACATTTAACTCTCACAACCTACTCTCTGAAAACACTCTCTTACACGCATCATTGTGTTTTCCTCTTGAACTTTACTAAAACTGGAATCCCTTGAAATGGAGACCGTGGGCTCATTTTATACTTTGTTCATCTAACAATGGTTGAGAGTGAGTATTACGAGACTGCTTGCAAGCATAATCCCCCTAATTAGGATCTGAGTTAGTAATCTCCATACTTGTGACAGACCGAGCCATGCTAATGGCAACATAACCCATTCTTGTGACAGTAATCACCTTGTGAGAAAGCAAGCACTGGTGGGACGACACGTGGGAGGATCCTAGTCGTCAAACTTTGATACACCTTGAGGACGCGTGGCATAAATCTGACCGTCAGGAAATTAGGCACAACAGTATGTACTAATCAAATGGATATTAATGCCTTCCTCAATCATCCAAATGAGCAACAAGTCGTGTATGCTTTAACTTAAGAAAAAATTATTGTTGCAATTAGACAAGAAAGGAAGGAGATAATCTTGAGGGTAATAGTATGGAAATACAAAAAGTTTCATGCCAAGAAGCTCTAAACATGCTTGAGAACCTAGAAATATTTTGGCTTCAACAAAAAGGTGTCTATGCTGGCGAATTATCATGTACTTGCAAGTTCAAAGATGTGGTAACAACTATAAAGCATAAATCATTGTCCCAAACAACTTTAGATAAATATTTTATTTCATCTTAAACCTTTAATGTAACATAACATATATTTTTTATAATATACAAATAATTATTACTTATTACAATGTGAAGTTTATTCTTATTTATAACTGGCCCAAGTTGGGACTAAAATTTTTTATAACTACATAAAGGTTATTCTTATATAGAGTATTACTATAGAGAGGTTCTACTGTATATGAAAATAATGAACAAAAGTAATACAATAAAGAAAATAATAAAAGCAAAAGGTAAAAACAACAACGCTAGCAAGCAACCAGCGATGGCAATGTGGATAAATAGGTTGAGTGCCCAAGTGTTTCAACCCATTTGGGCTTTTCCATTCCTAATCCAATTACAAATAGGGTGAGATTCGGTTGTCCCAATCTTAACCTATTCTAATCCATCTACTTTACTCTCATCTCATCACCTAACTACCACTTGCGACCACCTACTCTACTCCTAACAAATCATCTCATTCATCACTTAACTCTTAGGGTGTGTTTGGTTTATGAAATATTGTATTACTCGGAATATTATATTAATGGAAATATATATTACCTTGAAGATTATTGGGAATGTTATTATTATTATTATTTTGAACTCCCTACATTTAAAATTGTGCTACAACACCCTAGCATAATAAAAGTTTAAAAATTAGCCAAAACACCCCCACCCACCTAAGAGGACTGCCAGCTAACGGCCACCACCACCAACTATTGCCGGCAGTCACCAAAACAGTGCACAACCGGCCAGATCTGGTTTATCATGCATCGATTTGACCGTTTCCAGTCAGATGGCCGTTGATCTAGCTAAAAACGACTAGATCCCTTCTGGCCATGGATTTGGCCATTTCCAGTCAAAATGGATCTGACTGAAAATGGCCAAATCGGTGCATGATTGGCCAAATTCAGTTGATCGTGCATCATTTCGACGATTGCTGGTGGTGGCCGACAGTCCTCTTAGGTGGCTAAGGTGTTATAACAGGGTTTATGTAAATTGTTTTCAAATCAAAGGCATTATTGTCAAAAAAAATTATTACTTGGGGGTAAAATTGTAATGGCCGGGTTCATGTAAATTGTTTTTAAAATTAGGGTATTATTATCCCAAATTTTTATTAATTAGGGGTAGAATTGTAACAAAATTAAAATTATCAAGTAATATTAAAATTCTAAAGAAAATGGTAATATTTAGATTATCACCTATATAACCAATAGTGATTACTATTAATATTAGAGGATTACCGGAATCTTTTATTACTTGATAACCAAACATGATAATATCAATAATATAAAATAACATTACTCGAGTAATGGAGGATAACCTCCAACTAAACGCACCCTTAATTACTTTTGATTTAATTGTTAATTTCACATTTATTTTTTAAAAATAAAAAATTTATTTTAAAAACAACTCGTGTGAATTAGCAAATTATAAGATGATTTTTTAGTAATAAAATTAATATTTTAAAATGATCGAGATTTAATGTAATTTGCACATTCAATTTAATTTACACACTTAATGCATTTTAAAAGTAACATAATTCAAATTCTTTGTATCAAACTTTTTATAAAATATATATCACTCTTAATTCGAATCTATTATTATTAATTGCTTTTATTAGTATTAGTTTAAAAGATTGTTCTTTTCAAATTATGTATATTTAATATGGCTTTATTTGATGATTATATAGATGACATAATTTTTGATAATACATTATTTAATGATTTAATAGATAACGTAATTGAGATAGACATCTCTCTCAAGACTTTTTAAAAGAGTTTTATTGAATTTATTTGTAAAAGTTGACAATTTTAAAAAGTCTTATTGAATTTATTTGTAAAAGTTGACAATCACTAAAAGTAGTTATAGATTTTATTGTTTGTCACATATTTAATTTTAATTACTCACAAAAATAATAATTTTGAAATAAAATTGATAAATAATAATAATAAATATATTTAATTATTCATAAAATATTAATGATATTTATTTCTAAAAATAATTATTTTAAAATATATAATGCTGAAAAATTTTATTAAGCATAATATATATATATACACAATACAGTGAATTCATTCAACTGGGCTAAGTTGCGTAAACCCACAAAAGTATCATATCTTACACAACCCGCTCCATTATTGGCTTTAAGAAATGGGATGGGTTGCCCCATCCCATAAATTCTCAACCATAAAAACGATAATCACAAAACAACACAACAGATTCACGTGGTTCACCTTAAATTGGCCACGTCCATCAGGGGTAGGATTTCCTTAGATTAGAGAACGAACAATAAGACGAAGATTTTGTTTTCTTACATTCTAGATCTTAATTTTTCAACCTCGTAATCTCTACTGGGTTTTTGCTTGCTTGCTCTCTTTATAGGTTTTTCGTCTTTGACAACTACCTTGTGTTTCTTTCTCTCAACTGTGACTAATTTTTCACTTTTGCGTTTCCCTTTAGGGCTTAACACCCTTTGATAGTGTTTAGGGCTTCTCACAACTTTCCTAAAATGATACAACTTTAGTTAAGTTAAATATCACTCATCTGAGGCTAAATAAATCACTAGTACAAATTTGTTTTCAGATATGGTACATAGTAAATAAATAAATTTCGCTATGTATTAGTACTTCCAACTCTATGCTCTTTTCCTTATTTCTTCTTCATGTATCAGAAGTTACGTTTGTCTGCAAATGATTTTTGTGATTAAAATTCTTCAACCATGTTCATGTTCTCACCACTCAATCATGTTCATGTTTATCGCTTTAACATGCTTTATGTTATGAGTAACGTACTCATGTATCACTTCTCTGATATAGGTATATGTTTTACCAAACCTACTTGTGTTTTACTTCTTTGATACACTTAACTCTCTTTACTCACAACTTGATTCACCTCTTGCATAAGAGTTTTCCTAACCCATTATGCTTCAACAATATCTTGCATATAAGTACTCTTGACCTATAATGCTTTAACAAATAGTTCTGTGTTCTCACTAAAAAAATAACATGTTCAAATAACAATAGTCAAACAATAATATATTGGTAACTCTATGGATTTCAATGGACAAAATTGATCATATCAATCTCAAATTCAATTCAATTCAATAAATCCTTTTTCAACAACTATTTAGCATTCAATCAATAATTTTTCAACCCATTTAAGTCCTATAACAATTCTTCATTTACTTAAACAAATTAACAAATTTTTGCTTTTAGATTATCTTGTAACAAAGTTTTAATACTTAAGATTCATTGTTTTATTTATTTAAAACACGCCACTACTAGATTAAGTACCTTTTACAGTGGTCCTTCACGGTGATAATAAAATACCATCATAAAAGAGTTTTTTTGGCTGTCTTTTATGGTGGTGTTAAAACGCTGCAGTGAAAAAATGTTTATAAATTGATAAGACATTTTTCCCGTCCTATAAGAAGTCATTCTTATGCGGCGGGCCTCATCCCGTTGGATATGTTTGGAGGGTAAAAATGAAAGATAAAATTAAGATGGAGTTGAAATAATTAACGGGGCTTATATTGAATCGGTTGCAAAGTAGTAAGTAGAGCCAGTGGTGGGTTGTGCTATGCCTTAAAATTTAGGGGTCGTCGTGCCGTGGGCCATGCTGTGCCAAAGCCTATAAAAATTCGTGTCTTATCGTGCCATGCCGGCTTATCAAATTTGAAGATCCCGTGCTGTGGGCCGCCTCGCTTGCTTTGTAAAAGTATTTAATTTTAATATTTATAAATTATGATAATTTTGATTTATTATTAATAATATAATAAAAATATTTTATATGTTATATTTAGTGACATTTTATATTTATATTAATTAAAAATATATATATAATCTCTATGAAATATTATAAAATAATGAACATTAAAATATTAATTGAATTTCAACACTTTTTATTATTTATAAGTTATAGTTATAAACTACAAACACAAATTTAAAAATTACGATTAAAAATTATTATAAATCTTTATTTTCATTAATTTCTAAATTCTTAAAATTTTCAAATATATTAGAATTGTAAACATAGACTAGTATTTTAATTTTCTTTATTTTTTTCTTGTTGTGCCGTGCTAGCCCATGGGCCTTTTTTTAAGGCCCACGACACGGCCCATGTAATTGTTGTGCTTTTTTACGTGCCGAGTCTTGTCATGCCATTCCGTGCCATGGGTCGGCACAACCCACCACTGACTCTAGTACTACTATTCTACTAGTAAGGGGCAACTAATTACTAAATAAACAACGCCTTTTGGTGTAAGTTATGAAAATAAAATAAAGTACGGATTCAAAATCCCTAACTCCGCTCTTCTACTATTAATCCACTCCACTCTTCTACGTTTAATCCTAATGAATCCCTAACTCCATTCTTCTGTGTTTAATAGTAATCGAATCCCTAAACTCCTTACTCGTGCTGATGGAATCTCCGGTGAGTTTAATTCTTTCTGAGGACTTCCTTCTAAACTTTGTAGCTTAGTATATGCAGTTAGGTGTATAAAAAATTTATATGTTTAAAATAAATTAAAGATTAAATTATATGTTTATTTGGATGTTTATTAGGTTATGATCCTAAAACTAGACGATTCTCTAAGTTTTATTGTTTGTAATTTTTTTTTTCAATAGTTGATCATGATTGCTAGTTTTTATAACGAAATGTAATACAAATTCTTTTCTATGGTGGGTAGCAAAGTGAAGGAGTTGCAGACAATTTATCTTGGGTAAAATTTGTAAACACTTCATTTCTTTTCATGACCGATTTAACACATCGGCATGACTGCTTATGAAGGGCACTGATTGTATCAAGATCCCAAACCTTCATTTATACTCTCTGAACAGGAGCACAATATGATGACCCATATATTTGTAACTCAAAAGATGTTAATTTATCTAGTGCCAATCTAGTTTCTCATAATATTGGTCAAAAGCCATTTGAAATTACAAATACCAATTTCTCTCAAAATGAATAATACGTTTTCACTTAAAAGTTCGTGAAAGTAATCTCTGTATTACAATGAAAATGGATAAATTGGTAAATAATTATAAACTATTGATAATTACATTAGTTACATTTTAGTCTCCCTCGTTTACTTTTTTCTTCCCTAGATTAGTGTTAATGCTTGTGCAAATGAGATCTGATTCCTTCAAGGTCTTGTTAGTGCTAACATGTATGTGATAGCCTCAATAAATCTGGTTAGTGCTAAGTAAGTATGCTTTTCCTTCAACGGGAATTACAGGCAAGAAAAATCATGATGTCGAATTAGTCATAAGCAATTGTATCAACGTATTTGTTTCAAGTCTTTTGGCTATTATTATATAATTTTTCTAGGAGAAGAAAGATGGTTGTAGAGGTTTCTACTCTGATTTTTACATGAATATATCTCAGGGGTTTAAGAAAGAAGTGAAGGGGATTGTTGATTTAGCAGATTTTGTTGTTACATTACTGGTGAATCCTATGAACCCCTTTGCTTAGAATTTGTATTTTGGATTATTTTAAGCCGAGAATAATTTTCCGGAATCCTAACTAGACTCTGTTATATTATATATGTTTCTGGTCATATGGATTAGATTTTACATTAAGCAATAGTACATTACTCTCTCTGTCTTTCTCTCCTTATCAAATTGGCTCATATTGACCTGCGAAAAAAGTAGGACAAACTTGATTCATGGATGACACATCATTTTGACACATTTGATGAAGATATGCTGTCGACTAGAAATGATCAGGTATCAATTGTTTTTAGATGAAAATCACATCTTAATAGAATTATGTGCTAAAATTATGTATATTTTTATTAATAGGTTCCTGATGCATTTATTGCATATCATAATCGTATTTGTACAAACATCGATGAGGAATCTTAGGTACAATATGGTTTATAATTTATTACTTATTTGATTATTAAAAAGTTATTTATTAATATTTTCTTTATTTTGTGCAAATTGTTGGTGATTTTTATTATTATTATGTGTTTTTTGTGAGAATTGTGGACAAATTCATATGGATGATGAATTATAAATTTTAGTTCATGAGTATAAAAGCTTGATACTGTGTTTATGCTTTTGATCGTCGTCGGATGTTTTAGTCGTTATGGATATTTTGTTGGCGTTATTGAATTTGTATGAATGTTTTACTTAATATAAATGATGTAAATTTTGTCTTTGGTTTAGC
Source organism: Pistacia vera (assembly GCF_008641045.1). Taxonomy (NCBI): domain Eukaryota; kingdom Viridiplantae; phylum Streptophyta; class Magnoliopsida; order Sapindales; family Anacardiaceae; genus Pistacia; species Pistacia vera. The sequence continues at coordinate 501,835 of NW_022195077.1, read as the reverse complement.
GTTAGATAAATTGATGATATTTGTGTAACTTTGATGAAAAATAAATTATAATGTGAAAAATACAAGTTAAAATACAACTGAAAGCAATAATTAGAAAGAACATGATAATATTATATATTTATACGGCGGTAAATTTCTGCCGTATATACTTTGAGAAAATGATTCTTATACAATAGTCAAGTATAGTGTATACGACGATATTTTACTGTTGTAAATGCTGACACGTGTGAATTCACACAAATTGGAAGGTTTTATGCGATAGTACAATTTCTGATGTAGATACTATTAAATATTTATGGCGGTATAATGCTGTCATTTTACCATTGTATGTATACACAACTAGGGGTGTTTAAAAGAACCAATTGGAACTAGAACCGGTGGATACCCTGGGTTTGGTTCCGATTCCTCCCCAGAACCAGTCATCAATGGGTAGGTTCTGGTTCTAAATTTTTGGAACCGGAACCAGGAACCGAGACTATTATAAAATAAAATTAAAGATTAAAGGGGTTAATAAAAACTTTTGTAGAAAAAGTAATGTGAATACATTTATATTTATATTTCATAACATTTAAAGTAAGTTGGTTTGACTTTTGAGAATCTACCTTTACAAAGCAGTGGAGTTTATAATTTTGAATTTATAATTTGTAATTTTATTTTTGTTAACAAGTGCCAGGTGGGGGGATATTTGTAAGTTTTTAAGGGTTTTTTTTGCTATTTTAAAAACTTTTGGGGGGCTATGAATTTTACAGGGTACCCAAAACCGAAACCGGAACCGGAACCGAAACCGTTGTTACAGGTTCTGGTTATGGGTACCTAGGAATCGGAACCGTCGGTTTCGGTTCTGGTTCCAAATTTCAAGGAAACGTCGGTTCCGGTTTCGATTTCGATTCATTCAAAAAGCGCAGGGTATTCGGAACCGAACACCCCTATACAAAATAGCAAATTTCTATCGTATGTACATGTGTAGCCCCACCCTTTTATGATGGTAAAAATCTGCAGTATATCCGACGTAAAAGACCTTTTATGATGGTTTTATGGCGACATTCTATCACCATAAAAAGGCCTTTTTTTTTTTTTTTTTTCTTTTTTTGGTAGTGAAGCTAAAAGTTTTCAAACTTCAAACACACACTAAAAAATTATGCTAAGCACTTGTAAACACAAACAAGTATTCATAAACATTGTTGAAATATTAAGTAATAATTTAATTCGGAGTAAATTCATTTTAGTCCTTATGGTTTTGGTCCTTCAACTTTAGGGATGGGGCAGGGCCAAGGATTGCCATCCTCGAAGAAAATAAGCAGCTTTGTCCTCGTCTTGATCCACAATTTCATTAAATGGGGAAAGACATTTCCTGTCCTCGTTGTGCGGTGGCCTGACCCAAAATCCCTTAAATAAAATTTTTATATATGATTATTGTTGATACAAGATTTTCACCAACTAGCGTGATTCGATTGACCTTGACAGAATCAGAATCGATGTGTGCGTTATTAAAGATAATCAATAATGAATGAACAGAAAATGCAAAAATGAATGAATAGAAAATGCAAAAAAGTAAATGACACATTGAGTTTTTAAAGTGGCTCGGTAAGTTAAGGTCTTAAGCTTTCATCCACTGTCTTTGTATTTGCTGTGAGAGCTTACAATAGTATTCCTAGAACAATTTACTAACTCCTTTGTCATTGTTGAAGAGTGTTTATATACAGATTTTGTACAAAAGAAAGGGCAAAAATAAAAGGATTACAATTAAGATTGAAATGCAACTTCGATATTCTCGCGATTGAGCTCTGAGATTGCACTATGATTGCTGTTGATCTAATCTCTTCCGAGATATTCGGGATTTGATGTTATCCGTGAGCTGTTTGAACAACTGTTGAGATTGGTCGCGACTAGCTTATATTGGGTCGAGCTACATCTCGACAAGCTTATGCTGGTTCGGACAATTGTTTGAGCCGAACTGATCCTGGGTTAGGATATAACCTCGCCATTCTCCGAGCTTGATGGAAAAATCATACACAACATCTGCCTCTAGTGTTCGATGCTCGTTTCGAGCTTTGAAGACTATTGTTCGATTTGATGTCAAGCTCGGACTTCATCGGTTGTGCGTTAAATGCAGATTTAGTCGAGCTTCATGAGTTAGACTCATCTCTAGTCGATGCAATCAACACTTGACCATTTCTCTACTGTAATATTCTTCACAAACTTGAAATTTGAAATGAAGGGCATGTGTGTAATTTCCATGCGGTAATGTCGCATTAAATGCAGTAGCCTTTGGCAATTACTTTTTGTCGCGCATGGGCGACTACAATTGTCTACGCACGAAGTTAAAGTGACGTGCAGCGACGGTTATGATTGCAATAGTTTTGACGGTTGATCGACCTTTATGGATGATCGACACATGGCCATGTTCGATGGCCAGGATTGCTCGACAAATGAAGGGCTGAGATTCATTGCAGATCGATGGACATAGTTGAATCCCGCCCATTCGTCTCTCATGCACACCATTATAAAAGCAGGCAACTTCATCAGAAACCTACACACTTTGCAAAAAAAACTCTCAGACTCTCTTTGCTTTTATTCCGTCGCTACTCTTCCAACTTCACGGCATTTCCGGCTAGTTTCTTCTACCTTTATACTTCAGTAAGGCTTCTTTCTCTTCTTTTATTTATTTCTTTGCCTTTTGTGGTTCAGGGTGGCCATTGTTGTGGCCACATTAAGTTTTTTAGGGTTTTGGAGTGTTCCCGTTGGTTTTGGGGTTTAAAGAGGGTTTACGGAGGCGGTCGCTAGAATCTTGATAGCTCGCTTGTGTCTATTGTCTGACACGAGCTACCCTGGGTGTAATGCTTTCTTTCTAGCTAGTATACTCGTAAAATAATCACTAAAACTCATTAAAAATATATATAAGAAAATACACATATATATATACGAGTAATAAAGTATGGGCCCATATTTAACTTTTCTTTATATACAAATATTTACAAAATATTCTCAAAAATAGCAACTTGATAGTGTAGCCCAACCCTTCCACTGCGTGATGTTCCGAGTGACCGCAACTCACCTATTACTTGCAAAACATTAAAAACAATGGAGTGAGCACTAATGACTCAGTAAGTAAACCCGCTATGCTACCCTTCTCTCTCCGTTGCTTAAATCCTGAATTTTCTTTCCTTACAACTCATTTTTCGAGTATTCTCTATTCTTTCTCTATTTTTTTGCTCTCTGTTTTTCTCTCTGTTTTCTAATTTTTTCACTACCCATGATAATGAGCATGGTATTATGCATATTCATGATGCAAATGCACAAATACATAAATTATGCATTTTCTTTTCTATTTTTCTTATTATGTTTCCTGTTTCTTTTTATTTATTTATTTATTTCTTTTCTATTCTTTCTTTCTTTTCTTTTCTATTCTTTCTTTCTTTCTTTCTATTCTTGCCCTCTATTATTTCTATTCTTGCTTATCGGACTCGGTTGAGGCATGAATTTGGAGCCTTGGCCGTATGAGTGAATTCTCTAATTCTGGGTACAGTCTTCATCCACACACACTTCTAATGGACTGTGCAATTCTTCTTTCTGAATTCTGAGGCCGCTCACTAAAGGCGGCGTGCATGTGGGACTATGTCACTCACGGCTCTCCATCACAACAACCTTTTCTTCTTTTTATCTTTTTTTTACACTTCTTTAAGAAAAATTCAGATTTGAATATCTTTAATATCTTTAGTATTCTCACTTCTTTCTATTTTCTCTTTAACATATTTTAGGGCTTTTTCATGCTCTTACGAATATGTATTCATCTTGATGGTTTCATGCTTATAAATTCTTTCTAAATTCATAGATTTAAATGCAATTATGTATTATGGAATGCAAACATGTCATTCTCTACCATCTACAAACTCATCCCAAAGTAACACATAATCATTCTCATACATGCACTTCTCTTTGGCATTTTATCAAACAATTCATGTGCACAAATCAACACTAATTAACACCAAAAATTTGGAATAAACTCCTCCATAATTAACACCAAATCTGCCCAAAATACACACTTCAAAATTTTTACTTCAATTCTTCTAAATCTCATCCAAACATTCATCAAATAACAACTATACCGACACAACTTCTCATGGATAGGTTCTAATCATTATTCAACACCAAATCCATCAACAATTTTACATATAACACATATATATGCATAAAGAAAGTTCTCTACACAACATAACTTAAATCATACTTAGGGTAGGATTTACTTACTGTGTGCTTGAGTAATTCCACTAGAATCTCTCTTTCTTTGGTAGACTTGTTCTTTCTCTAAAACCCTAAGCATAAACACTATAAGAATTCAACACTTTAAAAATTAATCTCACATCTATTGCAGGAATTCTTACCTTTGGGTGCTTAGGATCCAATCTCTACCAAAATCCAACCAAAAGCCCTCTAAAATCCCTTGGAAATTTGATGAAGAGATGAGAGAAATTGAGAGTGAAGTGGCGTGAGAGGGAGTAGAGAATGATAGGGTCGTTTTTCTTGAACTCTTAATATCTCATATTAATATGCATACTTTCCCATTTTGCCCTTGCACTTTCTTTAAAATTTCATCTATATCCCTTAGTCAATTACCATAATGCCCTCATTTTTAATACATTCTCCATGAAATTCTACCTCTTTTAACTCCCCGCTTTTCCAACTAATTTTGAGTGAAAAGACAATTTTACCCTTAATGCATGTTTAAGGCATTTTCTTCACATTTTCTCAAAATAACTTTAGCAAAAAAATCAACTAAAGGTATAAGAGTATAAATTAAATTACGTATCTCCATGTAGGCGTTACACTGGGTGCCTAAATTGAAAGTAAAATGTGGATAGGTTGCCGAATGTTCGAGCTTTGACACTTGCTCACTTTTGTTTTAGGTACCCAAAGGCGAGCTATCACCATGTCTTCGTATAAACCGCATGTTTGACTCTCCAGTAGGCTTAGCAGTTCTCGAGGATGTAATCCCAAAGGTTTCCAAGGATATTGTTGTCAGGAGCTCGGACCTCGATGCGATGGGCTCTTCTGATCATGCTTCCGCGGAGACTCCATCGCCAAAGAAATCTCCAACTCATAAGACCCGGAAGGAACCACGTTCCTCGATTGGGGCAAAGGATATTGAGCGCATAACTAAAGTTTATGCGCCTCAACTGTCTTTGAGAGCAAAAATCCCCCCACCAGTTGTGTGGCGGTCTTTGATACCCTCTTGAGGCGTCGGATGTCCATTCCCCCTCATTTCTTCATCGCCAATGTTTTGAAACGATTTGACATCATTCCTCTCCAATTGTCGGCAAACTCATATATTATTATTGTAGGCATGTATATAGCTTACTGATAATCCATAAATTATACAGTTTTTATTAGATCTTTTTGTCGAATTTCAGGTACTTTCTGGTGCATTTTGACCTGAATTGGTTCTTAATTCGTTACTTTTCTTATTTCAGGTTAAAATGGACATTTTGAGCAAATAAGCACAAAATTGGATATTTTTTACTAAGAAATTAGCAGATATCAGAAGAAAGGGGAGTTCCGGAGTAGGATTAAGCACGATGAAGCTTGTTTCCAAGGAAGAGCACCGAGAATCGAGGAATTAAGCGAAGAAGCAAGCGGAGTGGCAGTTATGTAATTTCAGAACTCAGGAAGAAGCTTCGCCCCGGCGAAGGAAATGTCTTCGCCGCGGCGAAGTAGGCCAGGGACGAACTTATCTGATTCATTCTTCGCCGTGGCGACAGTCACTTATTCCAGTTTTGTTAAATGCACAGTTTCGTGTTGTGCGTGTTTTGGCTGGGTTTTTTGGACTAAGTATAAAAGAAAAAGTTAGCCTTTTTCCCAAGGGTCTTGATCTTTTTAGGGTGAGCTACTTTTACATTTTCTTCTAAGAACTTTGAGCGATTTGGATTATAAAAGGAAGAGGATTCGATTTCCAACTAGAGGATTCATCTTTTGGGGAGATTTCTAATCTTTATTCTCGTTTTCATTATGTTGAACATGTTTAGTTCCTATTTTCATTTTTGTGTTATTGATTTAGTTATGAACTAATCTCTTTTGGATTAGGGTTTTGATGGTAGTTTGGATTTTAAATGGGTTAAGGGTTTGATTGTGTTATTTTCATATGAATATGCTGTGGTTGCGTGTTACTCTGATTTTTAATGTTGTATGTGATGAACATGGTGAGATTGAGAAATTAATCATGTTAGGCTTCTTGGGTAATCACCGTTATAGTATTGGATGCTAGAGATAGATTCAAGAATTAATGAAATCGCTATAGGGTTCTTGTGCCTAATGAGTTTAGAATTATTAACTTTCAATTTGTTGGGTGCGGATTGTTAATAAGGTTGAATAGGAAAACATAGCCCGAGAGGGTATGTTTAACATATCAGTGAATTCGATTTACAACCATTGCACATGAATGTGAATATAGTGTAATTATTAGGTTTTAACCCATAAAAATCCAAACGAAGTCAAAACCCTACCCGTTTTGCTTGAATTGATATTCCGTGTTTCATATTGCTTTCTTAATTAAGTTTTAATTCTTTGTTTAATTTCATTGTTGTTTTTAATTAAAATTTGCTCCCACCAATCCAAAGAATTCAATTGCTTCAACTTGATAACATTAGGAAACTTAGTGCTTTGCTAATAATCCTTGTGGGAACGATATCCTACCCATCACTTTATTACTTGAGCGACTAGTGCACTTGCTAGTTTTGTATGTTGTAAGAAATACGCATCACTTACCAAATAGCTAAGATGGATGAGCTATATGTAGAAGAGCTCGTCCACTTGTATAGGTTGAAAAGAGTCAAGACCAAACGTACTACATTTCCAAGATGAGGAAAGTGCATTTTAACGGTTTAATTGATGTCCCAAAGAATATTTTGCATCGAGACTCTCAGTATTTCTTTTACAAGGCTAGGGAAACCGACGTTTTTGCCTCGGAAGCTAGTAAGACTTTGACCCTTATGTGAGCAAAGAATGTTTTCAAGCTCGACCGTTGAACTAACTGAATTCCTTTGCTTTGTAGTAAATGTCGAGCAAAATTTCCTTTCTAAAGTGAGCTTAGAGTAACTTCAGCGTTTCAACAACCTTTCTGACAGGGAGCGCCACGTTACCGAGCTTGTCAAAGCTTCCTCAGTTGAGAGCGTATGACTTTTGCGCCGACGAAGCAAAATTCAATATCATCTTTGAAAAAGGTAAGTCTTCAATAGCTCGCAGATCTTGTTCTAGCTTTGCTAGGTCACTAACCATTTGCTTTTTCTTTTGTAGATATATGGGCCAAAAAACCCAAAGGCCTAAAGAAGAAGGCGCTAACGCTTAGGGCTACCAAGAACCGTCGATTGCTTTGGCGAAGAAGTAGCCCGCTGATACTGTCGGGACGCTTGGGCAGGGTGCCTTATGCCTTGGTCCTCAAGCGTAGTGGTGGCAAGCTTGGGGAAGGCCCAAGTGCCAAGAAGCCCACGACTGCCTCGAAGGTAGTTAGAGAGAAAGGTGCCCCCGAGCCTTAGAAAGGCCTGATGAAGAAAACCCTCGAGTTTGCTCGAGGCTAGGGGAAGCAAAAAACGTCCAAGCAGCAAGATGACTTGGACAAGAAGAAATCAACTAGCTGTAGGGGGCTCGGGAAAGCAGAAAGTTACCGAGCAATAAGGTGGCTTCGGCAAGGAGGTTGTCAGGCAAGCTGGTGGCTCGAAGAAAGTTGCAGCCAAGGACTTGGCCAAAAAGAAGTTTTTTTCCCACGAGTGAGGTTATGATTCCCGTGGGAAGCAGATCGAGCTTGCTTTTGCAAGGAGGCAAAAAGAAAGCAGACGATGTAGCTCAGGTTGCGCTCAATGCAATGATCAATAGGCTCCTCGAGCATATCGACGATAGGGCCTCAACGATCAGGGAGGCCGTCACCCCGTGGACTTATACGGGTCTTAGAGATATGTCTCCTCAAGAGCAACTTGCTTGGGCATGCAGCTACGTGACCAAGGTATTAACAATTCGCCCCTTTTCTTTGTTTATGTGCTTCTCTTTCTTCCCTGCTGACTTTCCTTTCTTTTCAGGCTTGTGTGGCAACCAAGCTTCTCTTCGACGAAAGTTACCCCACATTGGAGGGTACTCATGCGGGGTGGCAAGAGGTAGAGAAGCTAAAAGAGGATGCCTTGGCTAGGGCCGAGGTGGCTAAGAAAAAAAAGGACTTGAAGCAAACTGAGCTTGACCGACTCAGGGAAGAGGTCGAGGCCTTCGAGGTCAAGGAAAGAGAGTTCCTTAAAAAAATCAAGGTGACCGAGACTGCTCGAGCAAAGGCTAAGGCAAAGTCGACTGAGGCTGAGAAAAGTTTGGCACAATAACAAGGTGCCAATAACAAGCTGAATTCCGAGCTTACCACGGCTCAGAAAGTTGCCTCAGACTAGGAGGCCAAGCATGAGGAAACTTCACGTGAGCTTACTGAGGAGGTGGAAGATCACAAAGAGGCCAAGGTTGAGCGGCTCAAGCTTGACATCAAGTAGCTGAACTCGACCATTGCAGGCCATGCTTGGGACACTTTAGTCTTCCTTATGCGAAAGCTATAGGAAGCTCATCCTTCACTCGACTTTTCCTTCCTTCCAAGGGCTTACCAGAGAAAGGTCGACATGATGAAGACTGAGGCCCAAGGCATGGAGTACATCTATTTGGATGACTTTGAGTCCGACGGCGAGGGTGAGGAAGAGGCCGAGGAGGAAAAGGAGGATGTTGAGGTCAAGCAAGAGGTCGAGTATCTGTCTCCTCTGGCTACAATCCCACCTGTTGCTGTTGACCTCCCCCTAGTCGAGCTTCCAAAGGATGTCTCGGTTCCTACCCTTGAAGAGGCTGCCAAGATTCCTGCTGTCGATGATACTTTTGCCCCCATTAGCGATGATCTCCCTACTCTTACTGGAGATGATACTCTTGCTCTTACTGCTTAGATATATTTTTTTTTACCTCTTTTTTGTTTTAGTTTAGCTTGTAACTAAACTAACTTGATCAATAAAAAATTTACTTTGCCCATTTTTATCAAGCAATTTTTTTTTTTTTTATCTTTGCAGAGTCGTTTCAATCGTTCTAATCAAACTTACATAAAAATTTTGAATTTGTTCAAAGTTATGCTTAGCCCGCTTCTTTATGAACAATATAGTTTCAAATTATGTGCAGCTCGCTTCTTGAGGAACTTTTCGAACATATAAAAAATCTTATGTGTTACAATTCCGAGTTTAGACTAGTTGTTCATCTCGAGTTTTGGTCGCTGGTTTATGACCGATTTTCCTTCGATGTGTTTTACTCAAGTTTTTCCCAAGTTTTAACTTTGTCGATACGGGGAATTTTCTCCCTTAATGAGTTGAATTTTGGCGTGGCTTATAAAGTTAAGCTACCTTTTTCGAACTCTTGACTCTTAGTTTTGGATGTGATCGCTTAGGTCACGATTTTGGAACAATAAAGAACGAACAAAATAATAAGAACAACGAATAAAATAGAGTTCATGAATAATACCTCTTTATTAATGAATAAAATTCGGCTGCAAAAAGCCTTACATTGAATAAGGAAAAAACAAAACATAATTGAAACTGGAGCTGCTTATTAGTAATACCTTCACAAATGCTCAACATTCCATGCTCGCAGTACCGCTTCACCATTGAGTTGTTCCAAGTGGAAAGTTCCTAGAGTAAGCTTCTCAGAGATCCTAAAAGGACCTTCCTATTTGGGTCTAGTGCCCCCAAGTTTGGGTTTTGTGTACCCGGGATGACATTTCTGAGTACTAGCTTACTTACTCCGAAGTCTTTGTTTTTAACCTTGGAGTTAAAGTAACTCCTAACTTGCTGTTGATAGGAGGTGAGCCTTAGCTAAGACTTGGTTCGATAGTCTTCGATTAGATCTAGCCTCAGGCGGAGAAGGTGTTCGTTTGTTTCTTCATTAAAGACCTCTCTCCGAAACGAACTAATCCCTACTTTAACCGGGGTCATTGCTTCACACTCGTATGAAAGTGAGGGTTTCTCCTGTCGAGTTTCTTACAGCTATTTTGTAAGACCATAGGGCTTTGGGCAATTCATCAGTCTATCTTCCTTTGAGGGCATCGAGCTTCTTTTTTATGGTATGCTTGATTATTTTATTTACAGTCTCTACTTGCCTGTTGGCTTGAGGCCGATAAACAATGGTGAAGCTTTTCTTGATCCCGAGCCTTTCACAGAAAAGTTTGAAGTCTTAACTATCAAACAGCTTTCCATTATCAGTTATTATAGTGTGGGGGATTTTGAATCTACAAATGATGTTTTTGTAGATGAAATCTTTCAGCTTGTTCGATGAAATGGTAGCCAAAGGTTCGGCTTCTACCCACTTGGTGAAATAATCCACAGCGACCACTACGAATTAACACCCTCTTTTCCTTGAGGCAGATGGCCTATCAGATCGATCCCCCAAATTACAAGTGGCCAAAGACTTGTCAAGGTTGTTAATTCTTAGGGTGGAGCTCGCGGAACATTTGTGAATCTCTGACATTTATCGTACTTGCGTACAAAGTTCGTTGTATCATCGAAGACTATCGGCCAATAGTACTCTTGGTGAAGTACTTTGTATGCTAGAGATTTGCCCCATGCATGGTTTCCATAAATGCCTTCATGGATTTCCTTCAAAACGTACTCCGCGTTTTCATGATCAATACACCACAGGAGCGACGAGTTATATCCACGCTTATACAATTAGTCATTGATAAGCATGTATCGAGCAAACTTTGCTCGAAAGGTCTTGACTTCATTTCTTCTCTCAAGCATTGTCCCATATTTTATGTATGCGATTATCATGTCTATCCAACAGTATTTCTTCACTGTTACCAAAACTGACTCTAGAGACGCAAGGATGCTAGGACTTGGCAGAAATCTAACAAGAATGGAATCATTTGCTCATCTCTGAAGCTAGGCGAGCTAGAGTATTGGCCGTTGAGTTCTTTTCCCTAGGGATCTGTAAAATAGTGAAAGTCTTGAACTGTTCGAGCTCAGATTGTACCTACCGAAGATAGGATGCCATTTTGTCATCTTTTGCCTAGTATTCCCCATAAATCTGGCGTACCACAAGTTGGGAGTCACTATAGATCTTTATTGAATCTGCTGCCATTTCTTTGGCGAGGCGGATTCGCACAAGCATTGCTTCATATTCTGCCTCATTGTTTGAGGCAAAAAACCCAAATCTGACTGCTACTCGGATCGGGTTTCCCTCAGGACTTTCGAGTAAGAGCCTATCTCCTGCCCTCTTCTCATTTGAGGATCTGTCCAAGTACAGGGTCCACTGCCATAAACTGTCAAGCTTTGTTTTCTCTAGTTTGCTTGCTTCCGTGGTGCTCACTTCTGGCAGGCTAATAGGAGAACTCCAAAATAAAGTCTACCAAAGCTTGCCCCTTGATTGTTGTCCTCAGGACCTACTTGATATCATGTTGACTCATCTCCATGGTCCACTGAATCAAACTACCCGATGCCTTGGGCTTTTGCATTATCTTCCTCTGTGGAAAGTTTATCAGCACATGTATGGAATGCGCCTGAAAATAAAGTGAGTTTCTCCATCTCAGGATATCTTGTCTCAGCATCGAGCAACTTCTTGCTCACATAATATACCGGCCATTGCACTCCCCCTTCTTCGCGTACCAAAGTCACGCTAATCGCGGACCTATATACTAATAAATACAATAGTAGGGGCTCACTGTGGATGGGCTTTGACAGCAAAGGAGGCTGCCCCAAATACTTCTTCAAATCCTGGAATATTTCTTGCACCCTTCTATCCATTTGAAATTCTTATTTCCCTTCAAGGTTTCAAAGAAAGGTAAACATCGGTTTATAGCTCGAGAAACAAACCTACTAACTGCGGTCACATGCCCTGTCAAGCTCTAAACCTGCTTTATGCTAGCTGGGCTCTTCATGTTCAGGATAGCTTGAATCTTGTCTAGGTTGGCTTCGACACCTTACTGATTAACAAGGAAACCTAGAAACTTTCCTGAGCTTATTCGAAAGCACACTTCAAAGGAATGAGTCTCATTTTGTATTTTATGAGGATGTCGAACATTTCCTCTAAGTGTTCAATGTGGCTTTTGACGACTTTTGATTTGACAAGTATGTCGTCGACGTACACCTCTATTATCGTGCCAATCTACTGAGCGAACATTTTGTTCACCAAACATTGATAGGTTGCTCAAGCGTTCTTCAAGCCAAATGACATTGCCCTATAACAGTAAATACCCTGATCAGTAATAAATTAGGTGTGTTCTTCATCGGGCTGATACATCAGGATTTGATTATATCCCGAGTATGCATCTATGAAGCTTAGTAGTGCGTTCCTGGCTGTCGCATCTACTAATTGATCTATTTGGGGTAGCGAAAAGTTATCTTTGGGATAGCCTTGCTCAGATCCATAAAGTCGACGCAAGTCCACCACTTGCCCTTCGACTTCTTCACTTAGATTGGGTTGGCGAGCCAGTTTGAGTATTTCACTTCCCTGATGAAGTTGATGTTTATGAGCTTTACAACTTCATCTTTCAGTGCTCTAGATCGCTCTGCATTTTATAGATTCTGTTTAATTGGTTGCGCTGCTGGGTGGACTTTTAATCTGTGGCACATTACCTAGGGTTGATCCCTATCGTGTTCGCGTGTACCCAAATGAACATGTCGAGGTTATTCTTCAGGAAACCCAGAAGATTGTTTGCCAATTCGTCACTCAGACTGCTACCAATTTTTAGCACATAAGTTAGATCTTTCTTATTGACAGATACTTCTCGTAGCTGTTCTATTAGCCTACTACAAGCTCTTCTTTGTGGAAGCGAGGATCTATGGTGTCTTCCAGAGGTCCGAATTTGGTTCGGGCTCAGTGACAACTATGGTTCTCAAGAGCGGCCATTTTAGTGCAAGATGAATGGCCTAGTTGTAGCATTCCCGAGATTATTTCCTGCAACTCCTAATTGTTACGACCTAGCTTGGAGTTGGGAACTTCATTGTTTGGCAACATACTGAGGTCACTGTACTCAAAACATCTAGGATCGATCTTCCAACAATGACATTGTAAGTGGCCAGGCAATCTACCACTAAGAATTATGCCATCACCGTCCTGATCTTGGGCTTTACCCCTAGAGTCACGGGTAAGTCGATTGTTCCTTTAGGGACTAGGCTATCCCTGGTGAATCCATAGAGCAAAGATGGACACGCCTTTAAATCTCTCTTTGTGAACCTCATTTCTCGGAAAGCTTCTAAGAAAATAATGTTCACTACACTAATATTGTCAACCATTACCCTGAGCACTTGGGCGTTGCTGATCCTGGCTACGATTACAATCGCATCATGATTGTGGTGAGGAGATTCTTTACACTCTTTCATAGTGAATCTTATCACCTCACTCTTTTGTCTAGGTCACTATGGTGACTTCTGTTCACAACTCATTACTCGGGGGACCGAGTTTGTCTTGGCCTCTCACGTATATTGCTCGCGAGAGTGCCTTGAGCTCCCTGCAATGTCAGGACCCCCACTAGAACTTCATTGTTGGTCAGGGCTTGTTGGATCTAATTATTCTACTCACCTACATTTTCGCAAGCTGGCGCCTCCTTGACAAATTCTTTTAAATGGCCCATTCGTATTAGATCCTCGATGGCGTCTTTCAGAGCTCGGCACTCATTGTTGTTGTGCCCGATGTCTCAGTGATATCGATAATATTTCTAATGATCTCTTCTGCCCAGAGCCCCCTTCATCATTTCTGAAGCGGGCAGTCTCTTACCCTCACATGATACTTTATATATGTGAGCTATGTCTTAATTGAGGGGAAGGGGGGGTATACTCTACATATCGTGGAAACGATTGTCTTTCCCTGCAATTTTCTATTTTTTGCCTTTTCTTAGAACCTGTTCTAGTCCTTGTCATTGCAGTCTTGGCCTCTCCATTTATCTGTTGGGCGATCTTATTGCCTATTAGAGGCTCTTCTTGGTGAGCTTCTGACTAGGGCTACTAGTGAGCTCTTAACTCGCTGATGTGTAGCGGTCATTTGATAAAATTTTGCCATGCTCACATGGTCTTCACTTTAGAGTTATTTCCACAGCTTTGTTTGTGGGTTGATTCCTGCTATCAGCAAAGTCCGGATCGACTCCTTAGGTGCATCCACGACCTTTGCTTGTTCATTTTGGAACCACGTTAAATATAAGGTTAATGTTTCATCTCTTTCTTGATGAATATTGCTCAGATAGCTGAGCGGCATTGATGCGCAAGTTTGAGTCATGATGACTAGGTTGATAGGTGCCATCATACTAATCAGTACACTGCTGGCGACGTTGGTTAAAATTGGAACGTCGGTCATTGCCAGATTGGCGTGCGTGACTCATCTCGCAAGCTTGCGAGGTTTGAGCCCACCTTTGGCATGAGTTATAACTGACAAGTTGACGTTGGTGGTATCATCGAGTAGGTCGAGTGTCTCGTGGGTGACCATTGCCTTCATTTCTCCCCATTGGCTATTTTTCTAGTTGCCTCCCGGGGTTAGTTTGCTCGCAGGACTCATGTTTGTGAGCAGAATGTAGCCTGTGATGTCGAGGATGTCGGTCGCCCCTTGGTGCTGATGAACCAGATTGGTTGCCAGCTGAGTTCTAACCTATCGGGGTAATATCTGTGAAGCGTGGCTAGTCAAGGTCTTGGGGGAGGGGGGACTGGTTGCAGATTCCTTAACTTAGCCATGTTCTGTTGCACCGCTTGTTTAACCATCGTTTTGATCATCTCCACCACTTGGTCGTTCTTGGGATTCGACATCCCTAACCCTTGGTTATTCGCGACCTGTTATGCTAGCGGCACTGGTGGTCGACGCCCGACAACGTCTTAATGCACCTCCTAGTGGGTGGTTTCCATGTTGTCGTGGTTTTCGATGGTGGTTTTTGATCTTGTACGAATCATTGTAGGCCTTGAGTGATTGGGTCACTGAGATATTTGTCGGAAATTTTGAAATTTGGCGGAGGCCCTCCTTCTAATGCCAAAATGTTGATACAAGATTTGCACCAACTAGAGCGATTCGATTGACCTTGATGGAATCGGAAGTGATGTGTGTGTGATTAAAGACAATCAGTAACGAATGAATGGAAAATGCAAAAAAGTAAATGACACAATGAGTTTTTAAAGTGATTTGACAAGTTAAGATCTTAAGCCTACGTCTACTGTCTTTGTATTCTCTGTGAGAGCTTACAATAGCATTCCTAGAACAATTTGCTATGGAGGAGGTTTATATACAGATTTTGTACAAAGGAAAAAGCGAAAATAAAGGGATTACAATCAAGATTGAAATGCAACTTCAATATGCTTGTGATTGAGCATTGAGATTGTGCCATGATTACTATCGATCTAATCTCTTCTGAAATGTCCGGGATCTGAGGTTATCTGTGAGCTGTTTGAACAACTGTCGAGATTGGTCATGTCTAGCTGATGCTGAGTCGAGCTATATCTTGACGAGCTTATGCTGAGTCGGACAATCGTTTGAGCCGAACTGATTCTGGATCAAGCTATAACCTTGCCATTCTCCGAGCTTGATAGAAAAATCACACACAAAAATTATGTTGAAATTCTAATTTTTTAGAAATTAACTATAAACTTTATTGGGCAACATTGTCACTTATTAAAAAAAAAAAAAAATGAAAGGTAAATTAGCAATTAGCAAAAAGTTTACTAAATGAATATAAATTATCAAGGAAAACATTAGTGATTTTAATTCTCAACACTTACCTCGTTTTTCCTTTAAATATAGCATGCAAGCTACAAAAAATTAATGCAATATTAAGAGAATGATTATCTCTTACAAAAAATTATATATTCAATTATGTTTTGAATAAGAAAAAAAAATACTAATATCAAAGATGTTTATTTACTTTTCAAACCTCCTTGAATCTAAAATATATTCTCTTAAAACTTTATATGATTCCATCTTAATTATTATATTTTACACCCAAAATATTAACTCCTTAACAATAATAGGTAGATTATATAAACTATGTTTTTTATAAATGATATTGAAAGAGAAAATTATTTATTTTTCTTTTCAATTTTTTATTTAGAAAAATATTGTATCTATTTAATTTTTAATCTTGTGGGGAGTTTGGGTTGGGCCGAGGATTAGACTAATCCTG
Organism: Pistacia vera; assembly: GCF_008641045.1. NCBI lineage: Eukaryota > Viridiplantae > Streptophyta > Magnoliopsida > Sapindales > Anacardiaceae > Pistacia > Pistacia vera. The sequence goes on along the minus strand of NW_022195077.1, from coordinate 485,703 downwards.
TCCCAAACTTTTTCCACCTAATCCCTAGCCCAGACGAAGCGGGGCCCCACGATTCAACTTGATAACCGTCAATGTAAACCTAGTGGACAAAGGGTATATTCGACTTTTCAATGGTATTTAAAATTTTATAAAATATAGAAAGCAATTTAGGACCAAAAATTGAGTTTTAAATTTTATTTAATATGTAAAAATAAATAAATTTAGTTAATAAATTTCATAGAATTTTTTCTATGTAAAACCATATTTCCTAAATGTCTTTTTCTTCACAATTCTTCTTCACCAAATATTTTTTCTGCTAAACTAAGCTTACTGTAACTTTAGCATTAATATATGGTAAATTCACTGGACATGGAATCTCGACACATGTCCTATGACTAGGCACTTGATGCATAAACTCTTGCCACGTATCCTATGATCACACAAGTGTTTTGGGCCACGTATTATACCAAGAAAAGGTGACTTCATCTGAAAGACTGTTATGAGTTGCTTCAATAGTAAGATTCATGACTACGTTACCATCCAGGTCGTGTGGCACCTTATGAGAGGATTGCTTCACTATTAAGTCTTTAATAGGGCAATTTGTTAGGCCATATGTCATGCAATAAAATGGTTGCTTCATGAGCAAGACCACCCATATAATAGTATAAATAGGGGTCTCTCACTCCAAAGAAGGGATGGAAAATTTCTTTTCTCAGTAGCTAAAGAGCAGTTGTTTCTCTTGAGTGGGAATATTTTTTGTAAACATATCAATAAGATAACAGCGGATATAGGATTTGCACCTTGCGTTTGAACCACTTTAAAAACTGCTATTGTCTATTCTTTAATTTACTTTTCACGCACTATTGTCATTATCGCCCATGGGTTCAGCATTATATTTCACGGTCTCACACAAACCCTTAGCGCGAACTCCCCAAGAAGGCTTGCGTACTTCTCATTGGTGCGAATTTTCACAACAACATTTTGGCGCTAGAAAGAAGGGTCCCCACAAAGCTCTTCGGTATTTTAGCGCATCCTTTTTCCTTTTCCCAGCTCGCTAGTAGTTAGTATAACGTGCACTACAAGAGTTAGCTCAAAAAATAAAACCGTTGCTAGCCAAGATGAAGGGGCTTCTACCAGCCAATCTCCGAGGAGCGTCCTCTACTTGGTGTAGAGAACGCCCACCTGTCCTACAGGTAGACCCCCAAGTGGTGAACATCCTCGAACGTTCAGTACCACTCTCCAGGCGCTATTACAACGTTTGGACACCATCCTAGTGATGATACTTGGGACGGTAGCTACCGGCCAGCAGAACATGGTCCTAACAACAACAACCTAGGGGCAGCACGCTGCATCTTTGCAAACTGCGACGTCTTCGTAGAGTTCAATATAGGTAATAAGCAATCCCATCGATGAAGAAATGCATGAGATGTCTCAGAACATGAAACCCCAAATCCTACCAAGCGTGATGATAATAACTCGCGCTAAAACGGAACTTGTGGTGGCAATGACCAATGCGGTTCCTGTCACGAAAACACTTAATGGAGACACACTCGAAGTAATCTGTCTCATTCTGCCTGTGACCAACATGTTGGTTGATACTCACTACAAGAACAAGTAACCTCCATTTATAGAGGAAGCTCGTTCCCCTCAGGCAATAACACGCACCTAAACGTGTTTGAAAGATTGGGGAAGAAGGGGCAAACGACCCTATATAGGGATTACCGTGACAACGCTACGACATCACAAAACAACCACTTGTTAGTGTAGGTGCCCTAGAGCCAATCCGTTTGTAAATTTGACTCTTTGTAAAATTCATGTTAATAACTAATAAAGTTAAACTTTCTATATCAAACCAGTTATATTATTTCTATTGATATATGCTCTTAGAGTGGTTGAATCGTGATGAGGGAATCAAGTGTTTTAAATCTTAATTATGAGAACCCTATGATCACTTATGATTGTCACTTTATAAATGTCCTTAGCTCCAGTATTATTTTGACCAAGGGCATAGACGATATAGTAAGACTATCACAGCGTTGAACGACTCTATTGAAAGGTAGTGACAAATCTCACTTGTCAAAATTGTTTGGTTACAACTTCTTGTAACGAATGGGTGCTTGTAGTTAGCAAGTTCACTTGACTGACCCACCAGAGGATTCCATAAATGGTAACCCTAGTAACCCTAATATCTATGGAATATATCCTCTAACGGATGATGGTGCATGCGATCTTTAGACTTGAGATCACCAGAGCGCCGTGTGTAAATATTGGTGTAGTTTGATGCTAGACTAACTTAGTCATTTTTAGGGTTATTAGTACGGTAGTGATTGACTACATTGAGAAGTACATTATGGTTATGGTGGATGGATAAAGGATTCATCACTTTTGGGTACAGGAGAAATTATCTCACTGAGTCATTTGGTAAATGGCAACGACTGTAAATCTATGGCTACAGTGGAATTGAGTTGTTGCTAAAATCCAATTTTGTTTAGTTGTTGGTCCGGTGACCGAATATGAATATGTCAAGGTAATATATATATATTATCTCATCGAGGTTTGAAGTATCGAAGTAGTGTCAACTTTATATATATATATATATATATATGATGATGAAAGTATTGGATTGCATGGTAACCATACCATTGAAATGAAGCTAGTTCGCTGAGTCTCTATTTATTGGGTGGCCATGATGTCTTGTTAGAGGTCAATCTTGGTCTATGTGTAGTAAGACGATTAATGGGTGTTTAATCGTGATATTGCTTAGGGATGGGCATGTTCCTCGTCCCGTCGGGGACCTGGCCCAATGGGGTGGAGATTCCCCAAAAATTTTAGGGATGAGCCCGAGCCCAAAGCCAGTCCCCGAATTTAGGGTTGGGCCGGAGATGGGGTTAGTCTCGCCCCGACCCGACCCATCCTCAGCTGGTCCCATCCCGAATTGTTATATATATATAATTACCACTTTAATAATTAATTGTTTCACATTATTAATTGATTACATTCAAATGTGATTATAATAATATAATTGTGAGAACATTGAGTGAAACCATATACAAATGGGTCATAAATAATAATAGAGAAATTGTCTATATTAAATATTAGGGGTGTTCGGTTCCGAGTACCTTACATTTTTTGAAGGAACTGGAACCGATGGTTCCTTGAAATTTTGAACTGGAACCGAAACCGATGGTTCCGGTTCCTAGGTACCCAGAACTGGAACCTATAACAACGGTTCTGGTTCCGGTTCTGGGTACCCTATAAAATTCTACTTACCCCTGAAGGTTTTTAAAATGGAAAAAAAACCCTTAAAAATTTACAAATACCCCCCACCTAGCACTTGTTAACAAAAATAAAATTACAAATTATAAATTCAAAATTACAAACTCCATTACTTTGTAAAGGTAGATTCTGAAAAGTCAAACCAACTTACTTTAAATGTTATGAAATATAAATATAAATGTATTCACATTATTTTTTCTACAAAGGTTTTTATTAACACCCTACTCTTTAATTTTATTTTATATTAGTCTCGGTTCCTGGTTCTGGTTTCTAACTATAGGAACCGGAACCAGAACTGCACAGTAACGGTTCCAAAAATTTGGAACCGGAACCTACCCGTCGACAGCTGGTTCTAGGTAGGAATCGGAACCAAACCTCAGGTACCCGTTGGTTCTGGTTCCAATAGGTTCTTTTGAACACCCCTATAATAAATATAATAAGCTAAATATGCATATATAAAATAATGAGAGTGTATATGTAATTTTTGAAGGGTTTATTTGTCATTTTTGTAGCTAATAGGGACAAATTGATAATGGTCTCGGATACCCGAGACCGAAACGGAACTTGTTTTCAAGTTCTGGTTCGTTCCTTGGAATTTTGGCAAGTACCCGAATTTGTTCACCCCTAATGTAGAGGCTGCGATAATGACTATAGAGTAAGTGGATAGAACGACACCCATACACTGACAAAGAAGGCAACATGTTATATTTGATGAATCGAATGACAATGAAGGAATCATCGATGAATCCGAATGGGAAATAGAGTTAGGAAGGGATACTGATTCAGAGTCGGCATATTAATCAAAGTGAAATAGCTGGAGTAGTGGGATGTAAGTATGCAGAAGGTGATTTATATAAAAAAGTATCATTAATTACTTAGAAGATTGATTTAGTATTCGTGCTCCAATATGGTATTGGTAAATTGATTAATTGAATTATCCCTTATACTATTGTGTTTTTTTAATTGTTTACAAATTTAACTGAAAATGAAATTGGATTATGTTATGGAGGTGGCGCGTTGAGGATTAATGGCTATTAATGCTCTTTACTAATTGTGCGTATTAGGGAGAGTATGGTAGTTGTGTACATGAGTAAACATTTTAATTAGACCCAATACATCTCATTTTATGTAAGCATTTATTTATATTTTGAAAGTAACTTGATATGTTTTTTTTTTATATGAAGATTAGTAATGTAACATTGAGTCAAGTGTGTTAGATGCTTGTTTGGTATAAATTGGTAACAGGGTTATGTGGCAAATTTGTAAAATTGGGAAAAAAAAAAAAAATTAAAACCAAAGAAGCAACGTGGAGAGGTGCTGCTTTACAGCCGAATAATGAAGTCGCGGTACAGATATAATGACAACACGTATGTGTTGCGTCTCAGAAATGGTGTCGCTGTTGTGCCGCAAATTCACTTCGTTTTACAAATGAGGAATGATAGGGTTGTCGCGTCGTGACATGCCTTTGCAAGCAGCATAGGGATGACAAAGAACTACGCAACTTCTATGTCTTTCCCCCAAAAAACGATGATAAATTCATGTCGTTGTGACTTGGAAATTATGGTTGAAGAACCACTTGAAACTAACCTTGTTCAACAACCCTACGCAATAGTCGCATCGGTGTGCTACAAACTAGTACGAATCATTGTATGCAGTTAATACTAAAACTGGTTAAGCCAATAGTAAGATGCAATGTTATGTTGTATTCTAGTTTCAAACATTGGCGCAGCTTCTGATGTTATTGTACATGTACAACAACTAGTGTAATACGACGTATTAACAGTGCAATGTGTGATGTTGGTTTACATTGGAAACGACGCCTGGAAGTCCTATTACAACAAAAATTTGGTGTTGGGGAAGCAAAATTTCTTGCAACGATTTATAAATTGAAGAAAGATTCAATGCTAGATTCTAAACATTTTAATCCAAGCAATCTACTTTATCTCCTCTTTTGTTTCTTTTTATTTTTGCTAATAGCCACTTTTGAATCTCATCACCAAGGAAGCGATGCCATCTCTTCTAGTAGTTAGGTTTACAATTTTTTTTCCTTTTTGGGTTTGAGCTTTGTGCTTAAAAACCCATCATGATGTCTAACCCACGTAGGGTGGACAACCCAACATATATTAACATTATATATTTTAAAGTAGCATTGATTAATAGGTCTCTTAAAACAGCGTTTCTTAATACATAAATTAATAATATAAAAAGGTAGTTAAGAAAACTTATACTGCTCTTAATTATTGGCTAACTAGATAAATTAATAATTCAAATAGTTGAATATAACTCATTTCATTGTCACGCTAAATAAATAAAAAAATCAAATGTCAAACCATCCTAGATGATGGAAAAATGAGATCTTGAAATCCTGAAGAAAGAACATGCAAGGGTAACATTAAGTTTAAAATGTAAAAGACAGTAATAACAATGCAAGCCATTTAACCAACACCGAAAACAAACCAACAATTACGTGTACGAATAAAGGTTTGGCGGGTGGACATAATCCGACCGAATCACCACCCTATGTTCCACCACAATCAAAATCTTTTCCCATGTCTCCTTTGCCTTTTTAAATATTGTCTGAAACTATCATAAAAGTAAGTCAAAACACTTTGTTAAACATGTTAATTTATATGTACATACAGGCTGTGCCACTGTTTATATCTAGCATCGTCCACTGGGTTTTTATCTTTTTTGACAGTGTTTTAGAGTAGGCTCTAGATATAATCTATAAATTATAATTGCATAAAGATTTTCCCAGATCTCATTGGCGGACATGTATTGGAGTCTTGGTCTCCCCATTATTGCTTCTAGTGGAAAGTGCAATTTTGCTGAAAATGCAGATAATAAATATGTAATATACAAGGTATATATGTTAGATGTGAAGTATATCTACGTAGTATGTACTAAGGGTATATTTTGCATGCGACATAATATAAACTTAAATAAATTGGAATTGCATAGTATAGCATAGCATTGCATTGCATTGGGTTATATAATGCTATGCTAAATATCGTATGATGTTTGGTAGAACACTACATTCTATTATTGTTATTCTATGTTATATTTGGTATATGAATTACATTGCATAATATTATTTTTGTTCTCTAAAAGACAATTCATTTACTAAAATCTAATATATTTTTTTAATTATTAGTTAACTAATAATAATTAAAAAAAAAAAGTGAAAAGATGAACGAGTTAATAGTCAATGTCGAACAACAAAAGTCAAAATAATGGTCAAACATTGGTTAACGCCGATCAAACATTGGTCAACGACAGTCAAACACTCATCAACATAGTTAATGTCAGTCAAACAGTAGTCAACACTAATCAACAATGGCCAATACCATTGATCGGTATTAACCATAATTTGATAGGGCACTTACAAATTTAAATTTATAAATATTAAATTAATTAGTAATATTTATTACTTGTTGAGTAAATTGCATTAACTTATGCCATGATTTTACTTGATTTTATTTTATGTAAAGTATAGCGCATTATTTTAGACTTGACATTATTGAATATTATACAGTTTTATCACCCGACACAATATTACATTATTTAATATTAAGTAATGTCTTTAATGTTGTACTATAATGCATGCCAAATATGCTCTAATATTAGTAAATCTAGCCATGTGAAATTCTTATATCAACAAAAGAGAGAAGAGAACATTGATGAGAAAAAGCTAGTGCATGCAAATAGAAGCTGAAACATGACGTGAACAAATACTTCTTGTTTCCGAAAATGTTTGATAATATTATATACTATCTTGTTAAATCAAAGGAACATAATCATGCATTCGATCGTCATAAAAGTTTTTAATTATGGATGCTGGACAAGGCATTTTTATGGTATCTAAGGTCGGCAAATTCTAGCTAGCTACCACTAAATTATGATATCCTGTTATTTTAATATTATGGATTTGTAATTTAAAGGACATGCACATAACCGACCACATAAAAATTAGAGGATAATGCTAGGCAAAGTGACATAATTTACTGTTGAAACTAAGCAACGATTCTTGTCGAGCATTAAGGCATCCCGTGAATATTACGCTTTCTAATTGCAAACAAGTTTTTCAAAAACAGATATGCATGCTAATTGCTATTTCTTTTTTAACTTTAGTTGCAAATCATTACTATATGTTGGTCATTAGAGGTGAAAATTAAGGATATTTAATTTCATAATATTGTTTAAAGGAAGTTACTGATTATTATTTATTAAAACTTAAGAACTTAGCGCGATCAATTATATATTAATATATAGTTTTTAGTGATTAATCAAACATACGAAAATGGAAAGAGGATTAATTAGGGCATCACACAACCAATTACATTGTACCATAATAGATACTCGCAAAAGAATAATCCTAAAAGGGTAATTTTCAGAAATTCCCAGCAAACATAAACAGAATCCTGTAATTCACCCCATAAAAGGGCAAAAAAAAAAAAAAGAAAAAAAAAAAAACAGGAAGACCTAATTTTACACGTGTAGTAAAACTATACGTGCAAATACACACCTATTAAGAATATACCAAGATTCTGCTTGGCTGGCCACCAATACCAAAAACCAAGTGGTGGTTCAATTCATTCCCATAATTTAAAAAAGGCAAAGCCGCACCCACCGCAGGACTCACATCATGGTGGGCTAAAGTGGGCTAAAGAGAGGTAAAGGGCTTGGACCACTGTTGGAAAAACCGAAGACCCCTAGCTCAAGCTATCCAGCTACGTGCGGTCTCTCAGATTTGCCACGTGGCGATGCTTCATTCGCCTATATTGGACGCTTAAGTTTGTTTCCTTGTTGCATAATGATGATCTTTAAGTGGGAAAGGCAAAGAAAAAAGAATTGTTCCACACATATTCTGGCATTTTCCCTTTCTTTTTTCTTTGTTTCTGTGCCACCAGATAGATGATCCAATCACTGTAATAATGGGAGAAAATCTTCTTCAGAACAGAATAATAATCAAAATGGTGATGGTGTGGGTGTTGGTGTGGGTGTGGGTGTGTTTTTAAAGCCCTTTTGTTGTAAAGCAACACTTGTTGGAGACGAGTATCTCTCTTTTAATTTCTTTTTCTTCTACCTTTTCCTCACATTGTCTTTTTCCTTTGATTTTTCCGGAAAATTATTAATTTTCCAGGAAAGTTTATCAGAAAGGAGAGGTGTTGCTTCTGCTGACGTCCTTTGATTGAAAAAGCCATATAGTTTGAGATAAATATGAATTTTCATGTTTAATTATATGATATTTTTCTGTGATCATTCATTATAAGAATAGACAAGAGAGCTTTATGCATGTAAACTTTCTTATTATTATAGAGGGGGGCCAATTCATAGAAAATTCTAGTTAACTACTTCATTAACTTGCCATTAAAATCACATTATATAAATTTGATTCAAAAAACTCATGTAAATAATCTTCTGCTGAAGAGTACAGAGATCTAGAGATCAACAAGTCAAGTCGTTAAGATTTGCCCCAAGATGAGAGGTGTGTCGATATCAATATCATAAAATGCAGAATATATATAAATATATTCTGGGAATTGAACATATGCTTTGTAAAAGGATGATAGACGTAACAATATTTGTTTGGACCAGCTAATTAAAACATATATATAAAAGCAATTAAAACTTGTAGTACTCCATGATGATGAAACTTTTGGAAAAAGAAAAGGAAAATGATTGGCTATCTTTCACTCTGCAAATGGATTTCTTGTCAGCTTTATGCCAAAATCTATAATCTTTTGTTGGTAGGGTACCGATTTTCATCCATGGCCATGGTCAAAATCGTCCTCTATATGTGAAGACATTTATACCAAAGACTAGGAATAATTGATAGCTGAATCAAGGACATCAGACTTATATATTATTTGGGGTCCATTCCAATTTAAAGCAAACTCCTTGTGGATCAGGTACAATTTAGGGACACTTTTTTTTTTTTTTTTTTTTTTTTTTTTTGTAACACTCAAGATTGAGATTTGAAGGTCCAAAAGCATGTGAGTTCCCGCTCAAACTAAATAGTTTCGGGTTTAATAATTGAGCTTAATCTAACCATTAATTACATTCTATAAATCATGTCATACGGTACTACCTTCTCTTTTAATTTTTAGTCAATTATTAGTCAATGTGTGCTATAATGGTATACAATAACTAGCATAATTTATAGAATTTACCTTTCTCTTTTTCTTCAGTCGTAACAAAATTGAAAAGAAAGCATAATAAATTATATATCTTGTCTACTCGCTAAGCGTCTCTTGTAGTGACATCAATCCTGTATCCACAGGTCACCACCAAAGAAGATAGAAGAAGCTCCTCTTAATCGAATGCATAAAAGTTTAACCCTAAGGGTTGGACTTAATGATCAAAGAGTCTTGCTCTATTCTTTGAGTTTTTAAGTCCAAATCTTGTGACTATCTATCATAATAATATCGTGGTTTACCTAATTATTTGAGTTCTAGTTCTGGTTTCAAATTTCAAAGAACCGTCAATTCTGGTTCCGATTCCGATTCTGGTTCCTTCAAAAAGTGCAGGGTACTCGGAACCGAACACCCCTAGGCGCCATGCTACAAGATAAATAAAAATAATTTGATTAAACGATACTAATAATTGAATTCAACAAATGATTATTGAAGTCTAAAGAATAAAAAATACCTACTATATAATAACGAAAAAGGATTCAAAAAACGTCAAATTATATAAAGAATATGATAACGAGAGTTTGATTAATTAATTTGTAAGTTGGAGAAAAAGTTTTTCTAATATATTTTACAATAATACTATGTGCACTAACCATTTTGTACTAATCCAAGTACTAATATTGAAAATTTGAATTTTTTTTTTTTTTTAGAAATTTTAAATTTTCAATGTTAGTATTTGAATTAGTATAAATTGTTAGTGCACATAGCATTGTCCTATATTTTATATCTAAGTAGTGAACCTGGGAAAATATTGGTATTAACTCGTAAGGGTATTTAGATTTTGCAGTGGGTTTTAATTTGCATGGTTGGGCATGAGATTATTCACATGCCTGTGAAATTTCACATCAAAAAAGGTGAAGAGCTTATGCTGGAGGAGATTTTACAATTTTGCATATTGAGTTGATGACATGTGCAATGTGTTGGCAGCTAGAGATGGGTGCGGGCAGGGATGGGGACCGTCTCTGCCCTGCGGGGGAGGGGTGACCCTTGTCCTCGCCCCGGTTTATATATGGGGTTTTTTCCGGGAAAATCCCCGTGGGGAATTTTCTATGTACCTATAGGTTAGAGATCTAGCATTTACACCCCTACCAACACCTGTAGGTTGGAGATATAGGCTCCGTTTGGTTCATTATTTTGGGAGTTTTTATAATACTCTTTTGGAAAAAGTTGAGTTGAGTAGTATTCTAAAAAGTTTTTTGTACATTTTTTAATAGCATTTTCTGAAAATATTTAGATTATTTTTAATCTTCTATGTTTGTTAATTTAATTAAACAGACTCAACAATAAAAGTTTATAAATTTACAAAAACACCTCGATCCACCCACATTTACCAAATTTCGACTATCACCGTCGAAATGTGGTCAGAATCTGTCGTAATGACGTACTACTGACTGGATATGACCGGTAGTGTGCCGATTTGACATATTCCGACTAGATCTGGCCGAAAAAGGCCAGATCTACGGCCGCCAGATCTGGCCGTTGATGATGGCCATATCTTGGAGGCTGCTTAGCTTTCAGTTTTTATGGGTTGCTTTTGATTTTTAAAATGTTTGTTCTTTCAAATTATGATTCTAGGAGGCTGCGATTTCGGATTTCCTTTAACAGGGCACTCCGTTACACAATTTCTGGCTACTTTGTATCCATTGAACTAACACTACATTCATAGAGACAAGAACAAATACAAACAGTAATAATCTTCACCTTCTCATTTCTCTGTTTCTCTTACAATCTTCGGTTTGTTATGGATACAATGATCTTGAAGTTCTATTGAAGCTCAAATCTTCTATGATTGCTCCCAAGATATGGTTGTTGTCAGCGGCCCGATATGGTCAAATGTGGCCGTCAACAACTAGATCTAGCGGTCGTAAATCTGATTGGAAAATGTCAGATTGGGGCACTGCCGACCATATTTAGCCGGTAGTGAGCCATGATGGCAGATTTTGATCATCTACCGATGGTGGAGCCGAAATCTAACAAATGTGGATGGAACTATTTTTGTCAATTTATAAATTTTTAATATTGAGAGTGTTTAGCACTGTTTTAAAAGCCGGACCGGCCGGTCCAACCGGTTGGACCGTGAACCGGTCACTTGTCTGGTTCGAGTCAGCATAAAACCCGCTATTACGCGATAAACCGCTTTAACCCGTCATTGGACCGTGTAAACAATGTTGGACAGCAAGAAAAACCGGCCCAATCTAAAAAATGAAAAAACCCTAAATTTCTCACTTTCTCCCTTTGCGCTGCACATTTCTTCTTCCTCAGTTGCTCCACGCGCAAAAATCTCTGAAAAAATTTGAATGAAATCGCGAAAATCTGAAAAATATCACAAATCAAAACTCAATCTTGCTGAAATCACAACCATCCCTTGCTGAAATCACAACCATTCGTTGCTGAAATCGATCGCAACTCCAGTCTCTGAAATCACGATGACGTGTTCCTTTCTCGCCGAAAATCGCGACGACGTGTTCCTCCCTCGCCGGAAATCAACAACGAGTTCCTACCTCGCCGGAAATCGATGCATGAAGGCTGATTGGCATGCATGTCTTGACAATCCAATTTGATTCAAGGTGAGTTGTAATCTTCGGGACCTTTGCTGTGAAATCTGAAATGTGTGCTTTCTCTTTGTCCTTTTTTAATAGAGAGTAAGTTTGATTGTTTGAGCTACAATTTATTAACAGAATTC